>NC_137816.1:4119521-4257021 GCF_963921795.1 Nannobrachium achirus | reverse complement strand
AACTGTGAATGGGTTGTTATTGATTGACTGTGAGTTTGATGCACGCGGGTATACGCATGTGCACCTTAAGACTTCACTCCACCTTCACTCCACCATGCAGAAAACCACTGCACGTGCGTGCGCGCACACGCATGCACACGCACACACACACACACACACACACACACACACACACACACACACACACACACACACACACACACACACACACACACACACACACTCAGGAAATCGTCCAGTAGTGTTGAGCAGCACTATGAGACTATGAGGTAAATAAAAAAAGTGTCTCTTACTTTGAAAACTGGACAGTTTTTAGAGGATATCCGATTTCTATTGAAGCCATCTTGACACTGGTCGAAAGTAAACAAAACAACAGACAAGGATTAAAGGCAAGATTTAGGCAAAACGTAATATACAATATGAAAACCATGCTCTTGTGACCGACACAATACACACACTTTGAAAGTGTGCTCTCTTTTGACCTCTACACTGTAGGTGAGTTGTTAATTGCGACCGTAAGGTCGCAGTTTAGTATCAAAACCTCCACCGGCCATCCGTCACGTCCGTCACGTCACACGTCACACCTTTGCCCTGCTCATATCTGGGCTCGTTTGTGTATTGTATGACATCACGCCACATCATCGGCTGAGGACTGTGTGATGTCATCATATCTCCATATATGGAGACATAAGTTGCTCATGCCCAAATATGGGCTGGTGAGGTCAGACTTAGTGTGATGCGTAGGTTATCTCCATATATGGAGATTCAACTTCAATGAGTAACCATGGCAAATCACACCGTACACAAATGACCCTTATATAAGACCGGCATTATCTACCGACAGCTGCTATAAGCCAACCCTGGCGATAAGGTCTGAGTCGAAGAAATGCTTCTTTCCTGGCAAGAATTGCCCCTTTATACTGTAGGGCTCGTTTGTGTATTGTATGACATCACGCCACATCATCGGCTGAGGACTGTGTGATGTCATCATATCTCCATATATGGAGACATAAGTTGCTCATGCCCAAATATGGGCTGGTGAGGTCAGACTTAGTGTGATGCGTAGGTTATCTCCATATATGGAGATTCAACTTCAATGAGTAACCATGGCAAACTGTCAACTGCCCGTATGTCTTGATAATTGGTAAAACAAACTTTTGGCCTATTTGTGGAGATAAGCGACCAACGGTCGCTTATCTCCCGATTAGGGAGTCTTACTGGTTATATGCTGACTACAGAACTGTAATACAGTATGCACAATCTCCACTGCATTGTTGTCAATTAAAATAAGCAGTCTGCCGTCATATGTATTTGTCTTAACGGATTTCTTGATTTTTAATGCTCCAAAAACATTCATATGGCTCTGTCTGTTGTTGTTTTTTACGTCCGGTGACACCTGTCCAGGAGAGGTCTGGGACACGCCTCCTCAGGAGACTTGGCTCAGAGATCTGAATCCATTTGATTTGGCGTTAGGAAACCGCTGCGACCGCAAGCCCTTGCTGACCACGACCCCAACCTTCTGCATGAATGGCATATGCCAGGTGTCTTCAACGTTTTCAGGCCAAGGACCCCTTAGTTCAGAGAGAGATGAAGCAGGAACCCCCACAACCTGTTAATAGATGCCATATAGTTTCATCGTTTGACAGCACAATCATCAGTGTATTTTGGATTCATGTCAATTTGTGTTTTCAGATATTTAACCACTGTCAATACTTCTAAAACTTGACCTTTCACTCTGTACTTAGTCTGATCTTTTCCCCCTCTACACCAAAGCTCAAAGCCGAAAATAGGCGATCTACAAGCTCACAACGCCTCGCAGCTTGTAGATCTGCTATTTTTGGCTAAAGTTCTCCCAATATGGACACTAGGGTTCAAGTGGTTAATATTAAAAAGGAGGAAAAAAAGATCATCCAAATCACACAAAGATTTGGAGGACCCCCTGTAGTAACTCTGAGGACCCCCTAGGGGTCTCGGACCCCCTGTTGAAGACCCCTGGCATATGCTCTAACATTTCTCAAAGTCTACACCAGGGCTTTATAAACGTTATTTTGACTCAGTGCACAGCTGTAAAGAAAGGTTTTCATCCACGGTATCCCTGAATTACACTGTTAATTTTTGGAATCTTACAGTAGGCAATGTCACAGAGAAATACCGGTTTCCGTCAGAACGGACTGAAATGGGCAAGGTTCCAAGGACAGAATTCATTTTCAAGTGTGACTCATGTTGCGCAACCACACTGGTTAGACTGACACAATATGTGGAATTGAGAGGGCCGTGGCAGAGCATATGCCAGATGGGCATAGATGGGCATAAACGGGCACATGTCCGATAAGCTTGAGGATTGGTGGATTGATGAGCTTCACATGACACTTTGACCAGACTATAAGTGGGCCAATTTCCTTGATTGGTCAGGTTTCACTTGTGATATAAAACGGGCGAAGCGGGCGCAAACCTCTAGTAATAATAATAACCAGTAAGACTCCCTAATTGGGAGATAAGCAACCATCAGGTCGCATACACAAACTTTAGAAGGCAATCATAGCCAATCAGGAGGGAATATGGGAAATGGGACAGATCCATGTTGATGACATGACTTTAGAGATACTGTGTACCGCTTTGCGTGATTTTAGGGCAAAATCTGTAGGAGCAGTGTCCAAAAATGTTTTTTGCAAAAATCTGCCTGATGGTGGCGCTAGAAGAGGGTCATGTGAGAAATCAGGGGCAGAGGTTGTGATTTGCCAATCATTGCGTGATTGTGACCGTCAGGTCGCAGTTACTATGAAAAGCTCCACCGGCTGTCAGTCTGTCACGTAACGTAATGTAACGTAACGTCACGTCACGTCACGTCACGTCACGTCACGTCACACTTTTGCCCTAGTCATATCTCTGCCACCGTTGGCCCGTTGGCCCTATCCATGCCAAACTTTAAACCCATACTCCTTTTATGGCAATTCACAACCTCCACTTCTCACATGGCCCTCTTTTAGCGCCACCATGAGGCCGATCTTTGCAAAACACATTATTGGACACTGCTCCTACAGATTTTGGCCCAAAATCTCACAAAGTGGTACACAGTATCGCTACAGTCAGGTCATCAACATGGATCTGTCCCATTTCCCATATTCCCTCCTGGCTACGATTGCCTTCTAAAGGCCAAAATCTGTGGGAGCAGTGTCCAAAAATGTGTTTTGCAAGAATCGGCCTCATGGTGGCGCTAGAAGGGGGCACATGAGAAATGAGGTGGGCGGAGGTTGTGGTTTGGCAGCCAAGGAGTGTGTGTGCAAAATTTGACTTGGATCAGGGCAACGGTGGTGGAGATATGAGTAGGGCAAAAGTGTGACGTGTGACGTGACAGACTTACAGACAAACAGACAGCCGGTCGAGGTTTTGATAGTAACTGCAACCTGACAGTCGCAACTAGAACTGCACTCTGTCGAGGTGCCAACTAGCTCCTCACGCCTCAGGCAAGCAGAGCGCGCCACGAGGTGTTGTGTGCTGTTGGCCTCATGTCCCTAATGTCTTCACCCGTTAATGAAGTCACCTACATACATACTGTACATTCCCAGAATCCCAGCTGTTTCAGGGCTATTCTTCAAAAAACCCAGTCGCCTTCATACATACCCAGCCCATTACAGTACGTAATAACAACACAAACAACAACCAAAATTTGCTTCACAGATAATAGAAACACATCAGACAACAAGCTTTTTCTGGGTCAAGGTAGGATGGCCGGGGGTCCGCTCTCCATTCAGACATTGACTTCTAATTGTCTGAGTGGCAACACTTCCATAGAGGTTAGGGAACTCTTACCTGTTTAAAATAATAGATTATAAATGCTGTTAACTGGTGGGATAGTATAGAAGGAAGCTGGCACAGATAAATAAGTCAGACCATGTGTTCTTTGGTGGCATGTGAAGAGGAAGAAACCACAGATAATTATGAAGTCAAGCTGTCATCATGGGTTGATGAATTAATGTTGTTGTTGTATCCTGCTTGCTCCTGTTGGCTTGGACACACACACACACACACACACACACACACACACACACACACACACACACACACACACACACACACACACACACACACACACACACACACACACTTCTTACATTCAGGAAGTCTGTCTCTAACTCTAGTCGTCATACATCTACCATGACAGCTGGGGTTCTTTTAAATTAAAAAACTAATCTGATTGATGCACAGCCAAATGAGGAATGTCACTTACAGCCACATGACACAGCGGTAGGTGAGAAATGTCACGTACTGCCACCTGGCAAATGATATCGTTTGGTCGCATGTGAACGGTAATAATTACTAGAAAATCTCCATGTATTTTCAGCTCTTTATAAATAGAAAATGCATATTTTATTTAACCAACTAGTATCACTTGTATCACATTTTAGGGCCTTCTAAATACAGTACTTTTCTAACAGACCTTGTTGGCAGGTATCAATACACTTTTAGGCCGACATCATGTTTGTGCCAGCGTGGGTGATTAGTTCTTCACTGCCTCGTCTTGATGATTTAAACATGAAATAAAGGGCTGCTATGCTCGATAACAGGCTCGACGACAAGCCCAAATGCTTATTGATACCAGGTTGCAACAAATGTGTTATCCAGTTTGTAATGGCTCGGGATTTGAGCCCCATCACTACCCATCTTTAAAAGTTGGCAGAACAAATCAAATAAATGCACCACATGAGTGGAGATTATAAGTGGGCATCCATCCACAGTTAGCTGGTTGTTGGAGGAAATATCCTCCGAGGGGGGTCCACATGTCAATTTGGGGGTCCTTGATATAGAAAAGGTTTGAGTACCACTGAATGAGGGCATTGATACAACACAAACATGAATGGAAATACAATGCAGTTTCACCCCAACAGTGATGTACCATAGTGTAGTAAAGTATGAACTGAATAAAATGAGGAATGCAAATAATAATAAGTTGTTAATTAAGACCTGGAAAACATCTGTGTCACTTTACATTTTAACTATTTTCCCGCCGGTTTGTTCTTTCTGCGGCAGAGTCTGTCTGGACAGATGAGGGGTGGCGCGGGTGTGTACCGTAGCAGAAGCTCCCGTAACGCTAGTCTCAAATCTTGAGCACACATAAACAATAATGGAGGTGGGATCACTTTTTTGGCCGTTTTCTATGCCTGGATCTAGTTTCTGTATTTCTATGCTCTACTACTGGTGCAACCGAGGGACAGACTTCAGCCTTGTGCATTGGAAAGGGAGCGCAGGAAAAGGGAGCGCAGGGAGTGCGAATCTTTGAATATATATTTCTTTATTTAACATTTGTAACTCAAATCTTTCTATCTCGGGGTCCCTGGAACAAAATATTTAGAGATGGGTGTTTGTGGTCAAATACATGTAATTTTAGGGGTCCTTGACATGAAATGGTTTGAGAAGCACTCATCCTAGAAACATACATTTTTCAGGGTTACACCCCGCCATTCCGAAACACCGCCATTCCGAACATTGACTTCTGAAAACCGGTTTAGAAGACCCTCAGGTGGAGTAGAGTACTGAAGCGACGCACCATATTCTGAGTGTAGAAAGTATGAACTGAATAAAATGAGGAATGCAATGAATAATAGATGAGTTTAATTAATAAGTGGTTAATTAATCGAATGGATGGATGATCAGTTTGCTGTTCCCTGGTGTCAGAAGGGCCAACAGGAAAAGGTAGAATCTAAAACCTCCACCAGCTGTCTGTCCGTCACACGTCACGTCACACTTTTCCCCTACTCATATCTCCGCCACCGTTGCCCTTATTCATGCCAACCTTCGCAGACACACTCCTTGGCTGCCAAACCACAACCTCCACCCCTCGATTCCTGCAAAACACATTCTTGGACACTGCTCCTACAGAGTTTGCCCTAAAATCACACAAAGTGGTACACAGTATATCTAAAGTCATGTCATCAACATGGATCTGTCCCATTTCCCATATTCCCTCCTGATTGGCTACCATTGCCTTCTAAAGTTTGTGTATGCAACCTGGCGGTCGCTTATCTCCCAATTAGGGAGTCTTACTGGTATTTGTGCAGTAACAGTGTTAAACATCTCTATATTGTGACAGAAATCATTGCTATAGTGTTTGTTCAGTAACAGTGTTAAATATCTCTATATTGTGACAGTAATCATAGTGTTCAGTAACAGTGTTAAATAGCTCTATATTGTGACAGTAATCATTGCTATAGTGTTTGTTCAGTAACAGTGTTAAATAGCTCTATATTGTGATAGTAATCATTGCTATATAGTGTTTGTTCAGTGTTAAATAGCTATATCTGTAGTTTACTGTCAATATTCCAGGATGACCTCCCACTTGGGTAATGACGCCCCTTGGCGATCATTCAGAGAAACTACTTCAGCTCCCGTACTAACGTAGGTAGGAAGGGCCTGTCACTCAAACCGGAGTGACCCGCCTCCAGGCTATATAAGCCCCCGGAGGCGGAAGTAACATCCTCTTTTCACTCTCTGCGATATCACATTCAGATAAGTTGAAACTCAGCCTTTGTATTATTATTCTTCGCGCATTAGCCTAAAGCGGTGGCATTGGAGTCGCCCACCGGCGAGTGTTGAATTAACCCGTACTTAAGAATACTTATTCTTGTCCCGTCCTAAAACGACGGTTATTTCCTTCTATAACAAAGGATTATTACTGCTTGTTCAGGCCTCCGCCGAAGCAAGCGTGGCATAGCATTAGCCGTTAGCTTGTTAGCTCGTCTGCTATTTGTTAACGTTAGCTACACTGCTTACCGCTTGTTCAGGCCCTGCCCGAATCAAGCGTGGCCTAGCTTTAGCCGTTAGCTTGTTAGCTTGTATGCTTCTTGTTAACTCTTGCTACAGTGCTTCGCCATGGATCCTCTGGCCTTCCTGCCGAGGCAATGTCCAGGCTGTCCAGGACTCATCGACGGACAGGATCTTCACCCTCTCTGTGTCGGCTGCATGGGCGTTGCACACGCCTTCTCTGCACTGAGTCCTCAGGGGAGAGCAGGACCCTTCTGTGACTTCTGCGTGGCCTACGACCACGATGTACTGGTACACCGGTTCTACCTAGCCAGGGCAGGCCTCGGGGCCTGCGCTCCACCAGGTGGGTCCACTGCTCTCAACCCCACAGCCCAGTCTTTCCTTCCCCAGGCGGCCCGCACCGTTGGTCAAGGTGCGGCGCTGCCTTCCGGAGATCCGTTTGGCAAACAGCGCGCCATTCCAAGTCAAGATGGCGCTGTGCTACATGAGACACCGCCTGCCGCGCAACCGACCGCAGCTAGCTCCACTGTCACTGGAGCTGGCGGGTCTGGTGAAGTCGCCGCTAAGAAGGCGACCAAGAAGGCTAACATCCCTCCGGTAGCCTTTTCCCCTTCGGGCGCGGTGCCCAAAAAGAAACGCTCGGATGTGACCGTCGGGGACGTTCCCCTCAACGTGAGCATCACCAAAACAGTCCAGACTTTCAGGCGAGAGTCGGACCTGAGCTCCTGTCAGAGCGAGGGTTCTGGTTCTGAATACTCTGGATACACGGCTGAGGAGGAGGAGGACTCCGTCGAGGACGATGGTTCTCGACTCACGGTCACAGTGAAAGGTAATGCCCCTGCGGCTCCAGCACGTCAACTGGACGCCGCAGGGAGCTCCCAGTCCTCCTCAGGCACCACTGCCCCTCCACCCGCCAGTCAAGCGGGTGAAGCGGGAGCAGAGGACGTCGATTCTGCAGCAGAAATGCTGGATCATCTCACGGTCTACATGAGAGCTCTTGCCAGAGTTGGAGAGGAGTTGCCACCTCCTCTCCCCTCTGAAGAGGCCGAGGATGATGACGAAATGCCCGGGCAGGAGCCTTCGGTTCCCGCCCCGTATGTCCTCTCCAGGCTGCCGCTGGTGAAAGGATTCACCAAGGCCCTCCATTCCTCATGGAAGACACACAAAGACCCCAGGAAGCTGCCTTTTTCTGTGTTGGATTTGGTTGGCGGTGCGGAGGCAGGCATGTCCACCTGCCCTAACCTGGACCACCTGTTGGCACAATCCTTTCTGGGTTCCGTCAGACCCCAGTACAAGGATGTAGGCACGGCTAAAAACGGGCCGTTTATCGGCCCCGTCGGCACCAACCCGCCGGGGTTCACTGTCCTGGAGGACAAGATGCAGTCGGATAGGGCTCGTAACGCCTACCGGTCCGCTGCTCTGGCCGCTAAGGACCTGAATCTAATCCAGCTCTTGCTCGCTTCCACCAAGGACCTGGTCAAAGGTCTGCCCACGGGGGAGCACACAGCTGAACTGAACACTTTATTTGACATCATGCTGAAGGTCAATTGGCATGCGGTTAAGTGGATGGGCAGGTCCATGGACTACAACCTCCAGTCTGAGAGAGCCCGCTGGCTCGACTATGTCGACCTCGAGCCTAAGAGGGACGTGGGCGAGAAGCCTCTAGGTCCTCGCGGGGAGATGTACAAGTCTCTCATTAACATGGAGAACAGTCCCACCACCCTCATGGGTGGGGGCTTGGAGCTGCTGCAGGGTAGAGTTACCTTCTTCAAGGCGGCTAAGGACATCGTCGAGTCCACTACAGTGCCTCAGGAGGAACCGCAGCAAGCTGGGAGGGTGTCCCGCTCCTCCCGCACCAGAGAGAGGGGCCGCTCTGCTTCTTATAAAAAGCACTCTTCTTCCTCCAGGGGAGCATCTGCAGCCAGGGCGCCTGACAAGCCCCGCAGCAAGGTTGTAGTTCCCGAACGTGCTCAGCAGCGCCGCACGTCCAGGGATAATAGGCAGCCGTCTTCTTACCGCGGGGGCCGCGGCAGGGGACAGCGGAAATGACATTTTGAAGAGGGTGTTTGTGTCGGGGCGGGGGTCCGAGGTGTCTCTCGGTCCCCTTCCCCCCAAGCGAGAGCGTTTGTTTTCTGTACCCTGCGTCGGGGAAATGAAAATGCCAAGGTTTATGCCTCCTGTATCGGGAATAAATATGTTGAAAGAGCAAAGTCTGCCTCTGTCCAACTCTCTCGTACTTGCACAGACGACCCCATTATGCATGTCTCCTGTAGAAATGTTGATGTCCCGTCAGGACTATCTAATCAATCACAGGTTTTATCGTCAACCAGTAATGTTAACGTCAAACAATTATATGGTTCCTCATGCGCGCGAGTGGACTTTCCCTCGCGTGGGCGATGCTATGAATTCAACAATGAGTCAGAAATTCTGTCGGCCTACTATGAGCCCGTGTCAAGGGACAAGCATAAAGGCTTTAGAGCAGGAATTAAACGTAAAAGTTCCTCCCCTGTCAGGGGAGAATGCTTTAGTTGTGGGCGAATCTGCTTATCAGTCGAATCGTTTTGCTCTTCCTGTCTCTCTATCGAGCGAAAGCCGAACGCTTCCGGTTTCACCGGATACGGATTCGCTCGCTCCCCGCTTCCGGTCCAGCCGCCAAAAAGCTCCACTAGTCAAGCGGTACAACCAGAAGGTGTTTCCGCCTTGCGGCCTATTGAACCCATGCGCTCCGCTTCCGGGTGTTCCGGATACGGATACGCAGGTCTCCCACTTCCGGTCCGGCCGCCAAAAAGCTCCGCCGTCACGGAAGCACAGTGGTGGGGTTTCTCTCGCTCAAAACACGCTAGCACGCTGCGCGCGCCAGTGGAAGTTATGCAACCCGAGCCATTGGGTATTTCGAACGATAACCAGGGGTTACAGGTTACAGTTCGCAGACATACCCCCGCTTTCGAGCAGGGTTATTCATACCAGGGCGCGTGGTTTAAAAGCAAATCTTTTGAGAGAAGAGATCAGCTCCTTGCTAAGCAAGGGTGCTATAGTGGAGCTGGACAGGACCCAATCCCGCATGGGATTTTGGAGCCGTTATTTCCTGGTGCCCAAAAAGGGGGGGGGGCTACGTCCTATCCTGGACCTAAAGGCACTAAACGTGTACCTGAAGAAATACGTTTTCAGGATGCTAACTGTACCCACCATGTTACGGTCGGTCAGGCAAGGGGATTTCCACTGTTCAGTGGATCTGAAGGATGCTTATCAGCACGTCCAGATTTATCCCCCACACAGGAAATTCCTACGGTTCGCCTTCGAGGGTCGCCTGTACGAGTACACAGTACTCCCTTTCGGTCTGTCACTGAGCCCGAGGGTTTTCGTGAAAGTGACCGAAGCAGCCATCGCCCCGCTGAGACAGCAGGGCGTCAGGTTGGCGACGTACATCGACGATTGGATGATTTCAGCGAGCTCCGCCCACGAAGTGGCGCGTCACACACAAGTGGTTTTGGCTCACCTGAAGGCCTTAGGTTTCATAGTCAACCACGGCAAGAGCATGCTGACTCCAGCAAGTCGTCTTACATTCATTGGGGTCCTTCTGGACTCATCCGACATGTCGGCCCGTCTCTCAGAGGAGAGGGTGGACAGGTTTCGGGAATGTCTCGACTCCTTTCAAGTGGACCAGGAGGTCACTTACAGGAGTTGCATGGTACTGACGGGAATGATGGCTTCCGCAGTACATCTGTTGCGTTTGGGCAGGTTTCATATGAGACCTTTTCAAAGATGGATGTTATCCCTCGGGATCCCGCCCTCCTTGAAGTACAAGAAGGTTACGGTTTCCCCTTCCTGCGCGATCGCCCTGTCTCCGTGGCTGGTGGAGGGGTTCCTCACCAGCGGAGTCTCGATTGGCGAGGTGGTTTCCCGCAAGTCGATCACGACAGACGCCAGTCTCAGTGGTTGGGGAGCCACTTTCGAGGGGCGCACAGCGCAGGGGCTTTGGCCTCTGGAGATGAGGGGTCGTCACATCAACTATTTGGAGTTGATGGCTATACTCCTGGCGCTCAAGCATTTCGAGCCTTGGATTTTGCATTGTCACGTCCTGGTCAGGACAGACAATACGACGGCCATGTTTTATGTCAACAAACAGGGGGGCCTGTCGTCGTTGCCACTGGACCGTCTGGCTCGAGAATTGACGGTTTGGTGCTTGTCGCGCCTCAAGTCGATCAGGGCCTTACACGTCCCAGGTCTCCTCAACAGCGGAGCAGATCTCCTGTCCAGGGGAGGTTCTCGCTACGAGGATTGGTCTCTCCACCCCAGGGTGGCGAACCAGGTTTTTCGCAAGTTTGGTCAGCCAGTGGCGGACCTGTTTGCGTCAGCGGAGAATACGAAGTGTCCGTTGTTCTTCGCGGTGAAGGGCAGTCCTCCCTTGGGGTTGGACGCCTTAGCGCACACGTGGCCGAGAGGTCTACTGTACGCGTTTCCCCCCTTCGACTTAATCCGACCCACTCTGGAGAGAGTCAGGAGGTTCGGTCTGGAGATGCTCCTGGTGGCTCCCTACAAGGGCACGTGGAGGTCGGCGATCGCCCCTCTCCTTTGCGAACCGGGTTGGCAGCTGCCTCAGTGCAGGGATCTGTTGAGTCAGGCCAGGGGGGAGATCTTCCACCAAGACCTGCAGGTCCTAGACCTGTGGGTTTGGCACGTGAAAGGTTAAACCTGCTGGCAGCTGGTTTTTCTTCTGAAGTGGTTGCTACCATTCAGAGTGCTAAGGCGCCTTCTACGAGGGCGTCTTATGATGGAAGGTGGAATGCCTTTGAGGACTGGTGTGAGTCGCGTGTTCCACCGGTGGTGGCCCATGTGGCGTCAGCCCAGGAAATTCTGGAATTTATGCAGGACCGCTTGAGAAGTGGTCTTGCATTTTCTACCCTTAGGGGGTATTTGGCGGCTATTAATGCCTGTCACCTGGGGGTGGCGGGCAAGGCACCTTCTAAAGTCCCGGAGGTCATCAAGTTCATGCAAGGAGTTGAACGTTTGAGGCCGGTGACTAGGTCTTTGTTCCCAGTTTGGGATCTGCAGGTGGTTCTAGGGGGCCTATGTCGGGCTCCCTTTGAGCCGCTTGTAGGGATGCCTTTGAAACTTTTGAGTTTCAAGACGGCTCTTTTGCTGGCTTTGGCCACGGCTAAAAGAGTTGGTGACCTGCAAGCTCTCTCGGTGTCTGCGGAGTGCATGCAGTTTATGAACAATGATCTCAAGGTGTTGCTCAAGCCTCATCTTAAGTTTGTTCCTAAGAACATGGTGGTTCCTAAGGAGCCTGTTGTTCTTCTGGCTTTTCATCCTCCTCCGTTTGTCTCGGTGGAGGATGAACGGCTGAATTGCCTTTGTCCTGTCAGGGCATTGAAGGCCTACTGTGACAGGACTGCTGGTTCTAGAGCTTCTTCTCAGCTCTTCGTGGAAATGGGCAATGTTCTTGTCAGAAAGCCGGTGTCTAGACCCACTCTTTCGAGGTGGATTGTGGATGCTATTAGGCTGGCTTACTCTAGTGCGGGTGTGGAAGTGCCGGCGGCACTTAAAGCCCATAGCACTAGAGGTGTGGCTACTTCGTGGGCACTGGCAAAGGGAGTCTCCGTTCAGGAGATTTGTGTGTCGGCGAATTGGTCTTCGCCTTCTACCTTTGCAGCCTACTATCACCTGGATATCGAATCCTCTTCGCTAGCGCATTCGGTTCTGGGTGCAGTTGCCTCCTCTACGTCATAGAGGAGTCGGATCTTCCCCTCCCACAGGTGGGCATGTAGCCACCTGGGGTATTTTGGGGGGACCCTGTGTTTTCCTTATATAGTGTGTCTTACTTATAAGGCGGACTTGTCCTTTTCATTTAGTTGAATGAGGCGGACTTCGGTCTGTCAGGGTCTCTCCTTATTTTCTCATGCCTTCACACCCAGGTCCGGTGGGCCTGGGACCTTCTGGGTGATGGGTCACGCCCGTTTGGGCTGTGCTCACCCGTATGAGGGGTGTGTGGGGGTATGAGAGTAGGTTGTGGCTTAGAGGGGAGTTTAAGAATCCCAAGTGGGAGGTCATCCTGGAATATTGACAGTAAACGGTAGGTTCCGTACGGAACCATTGTTTACTTAGATATGGAAGGATGACCTCCCACGTAATGCCCCTCTGTTTCACTGAATGTGGCAGAGAGTGGTATTAAGAGGATGTTACTTCCGCCTCCGGGGGCTTATATAGCCTGGAGGCGGGTCACTCCGGTTTGAGTGACAGGCCCTTCCTACCTACGTTAGTACGGGAGCTGAAGTAGTTTCTCTGAATGATCGCCAGGGGGCGTCATTACCCAAGTGGGAGGTCATCCTTCCATATCTAAGTAAACAATGGTTCCGTTCGGAACCTACCGTTTAGTTACCTGCTATGAGAGGGATTCTGTAGTTTGGTTACCTGCTATGAGAGGGATTCTGGTGCCTGTAGTTTCCAGGACCACCTCCAGGGGGCAGTGTTTTGCCGTGGGTTCCCTCAGGATGACACAGACCTCGTCTCTCCGTCGTAGACAGTCCATCTTGTTGCCACGTTAACTGACGCCGCGGATGCACAGCTCAGACAGCTCGCTGGGGAGGATGGGAGAGAAAGCCAGGCAATGCTGCTGGACCCTGGCTGGGGGCAAACGTTACAAGGTACATACCGTACATTTACTACAGTAAAAGTATTTCTTTCTTTCTATTGTATAACAAATTTCATTTTGAAATCAAATTATTTCAAGTTTGATAACAAGTTTTACATCCAGACCCATGGCATGGCCATGGGTTCAACCTTTGCACCCAATTATGCAAACTTATTCATGGGTCACTGGGAATCCAAGTTCATTCAGAACAGGACTGCCTCCTCCCTCCTAAATAAGGTGATTTTTTGAAAACGATACATTGACGACATATGGTATTTGTTGGTTCAGAAGGCGAACTGGTTGAGTTCAGGCAGTATATTAACAACACACATCCCACTCTGAAATTCTACATGCAAAAAAAAAACAAAAAAAAAAACAAGTACAATACTTGATCCAAAATATCATTACCAAACATTGGAATATTTTGAAATGTGATCCTCATTTGAAAAATATAGCAATGTCACCAACAAGGTTCTGCTTTACGAGAGGAAGGAACATTAGAGACTATGTGGTTACATCACTTTATAGATCACCAGGTACCAGCTCCAACTGGCTGAGGGAAGAGTTGTGTGGCATCCACCCATGTGGTAGATGCACTCACTGCTCAAACACCTCAACCACTAAAGTTTTTTTTTTTTATCACCCACACACAGGACAGGAATACAAAATTAAAAGCTTTATCAACTGTAATAACACCCATGTGTTATAAACCATGATATGTATCGCGGCATGTTCCAAATCAGACACCGAGAGACACCTTCCACTGCTAATCCTATAATTTTGTGGATCCTGCCGCTTCGTGTCTCATCTCTGCCCCCTTGTGGACAGATACATTTATTGCTGATCCTTCTGTCTCTGTCTCACATCAAATACCTGTCAGGTTATCAAATAGAATTCCTTCACATCACTTACATAATAATGATCGCACTGCTGTTGTCACTAATCACATTATATCTCCTCAGTCTTCTAGCAGTTTTCCTATCCCAAACTCTGCCTCTCCACTCACTAAAGTTGGTTTTAAGACTAGAAAAGTTCTTGGAATAATTCATTTTAATATCAGTCTCAAGTTGAACTATATTAAACTTTTGGTGAAACAGACCCGTCATGATATCTTGGTGCTGAGTGAAACTTGTCTCAAAAAGACTATTAAAGACTAATTTGTAGCCCTCCCTGATTATAATCTTATAATCTGATTTAGATCTGACAGATCAAACAGGGCAGGTGGGGTTCTTGTTTTTTTTAGTTTTTTTTAGGATTTGCCCAAGCAGTTCATCGGCAACGACTGTGGGATTTTCATGTTCATGGTAAGATGTCTTTGGGTGTGCTTGTATATGCTTAGTTCAGAAAAGTTAGTTTTTGGCATGCAAGTCTATAGGTTTGCATACCTAGACCTGACAAAGAACCAGTGGCTGTAAAGGTTTTTTTAATGTGACATTAATTGTTTAACTACTTTGAGCTGTCAACCGTGTTGCGATATCTACAGAGTTCGTTCACTACAGGCCGTTTGGTTTCCGCCTAAAGCGCGGAAACCACTAGAAGAAGCGGCGTCGCTCTGATTTGGTTCCCTACGTTTGTTTCCCCAATCCTATATTAAAATGCTGGAGTAGCCTAGTGTAGTCTTGCCAGTCGCTAACAGTTGAACTAAAAGATAGCCCCTAAAAGTATGTCCTTGAGCGCAGGGGAATTATTTTGGGTTAAAACTGAATCCGGTTTGATAGTTCCGGCAAATTGTAGTCCTTTGAGTACTACAACATGACGTAAAGTGGTTTCCTCTCCCGACCGGATCAAACCTCGAAAAGTGAAGTGATCCCAGACTATCTACAGAGTGCTTCTGCCCAGCTTTGAATTAATGCCATTTTCTTTAATCCTCTTGTTTCAGTACACACATTGCCTTGCAATAATTGCACCCTTTCTATTTAAGGAGGTGAGGTAACCTTATTTTCATAAAACGAATGCGTAGCAAATGCAGCATGGTTTTCGCTGTAGTGAAATATCCCACCGCTTCCACCTGTCTCATTTTAGGGGGACATGCCTTTGATACGAAGGTGGTGGTATGTCCGGCTCATGGAGCGCTTTGATACCGAGGGGTATGAGTGGTGTTTTGACTTTAATAAGGGATACTTTTGGCACGTGCAAAATAATACTATATTATTTGATGTTGCGTCTTAACTAACTTCTAACCTCTCCTTAATTGAAAAGGGAAGGCAAAAGGTTTGCCCACTGGACATTGTGGACAAGCCAGGCAGTGGAGCTTCTTGCTGGAAGCCGGGAACCAATTTTCCGTGTGCCAAGAAGCAGTAGGGTGAGCAGAGAAATCCCCCAACACATCGCTGAAGTACGGAGCCCCGTTAGGGACATACTAGTATAGTATTGTTTCTGAGCAACCAGTTTGTATTTTGGTGTTAGTTTTGTTTTTTCCAGGAACGTTTTTGTTTTTTTATGTATTGATTTTTTTTTTTTCTTTTGACTTTGTCTTTTTGAGGAACATTTTTGTAATTTGGTGTTATTGTCTTATGTATTGACTTTTTTTTTTTTTATTGACTTTGTCTTTTTGAGGAACATTTTTGTAATTTGGTGTTATTGTCTTTTTTTTCAAAGTGGCAGTGCCACTTTGAAACGCGCAGTGCGTATTCAAAGACGCAGTGCGTATTTAAAGACGCACTGCGTCTTTAAATACGCACTGCGTCTTTGAATACGCACTCCGTATTGGTCAGACATTACTTCAGAACGCCGCACATGGCCTGACCTGGCCTCCCCCTGACCAGCAGGGGGAGCCAGGGGGCCTTGGCACAGCAGTGCGAGCGATGTCCAAGGCTGTCTATGAAGGGAGCGCTCGTTTTATGGTTAGATACGCCAGCCAGTTACTGTCCACGGCAGTGCAATCGTTATATTTATGCCCAGGCCGTAAGGCCTGGGCAAGCGCACGATAAACGCAATGATAATTGGGTTTTGGTGCACCTCGCGCGGTCCAAGTGACTACAACCGAGCGCTCCCTACGTCCGGTTCAGCCAATCACAGGGGGCTTGGGGGAGACCGGAACCAGACCGGAACAGGGACAGCCTTGCCGGCCAGACGCGGTGGTCCTCCTCCTAGAAGCATCAACTCTGTGCGTCGTATTAAATGGATTTTATTCCAGGATAAAGTCCCCACATAACAACATGTCTTCAATACAGGTGAGCAAAGTTCCTAATACTCATTGCGTGTATACTCGGTCGCGTTTCTGCGACGGTAGGTCACAGAATTCAGAAGTCAAGTCAACAGTTTTGGTGTGTAACAGTCTCACTCGGCGATAACATAACATTAGGTTTTCAGAGCATTCGTATTTTTCACGGTGGTGTGTAATCACATTTGATTTCGTTGTGAAATCACTACGGCAGTGTTTTTCAAACACAAAAATCAGCTTTGACAGTATACAAATGGAACCAAATGGACCCCAACGGGTTCATTTGGTACCATTTGTATACTAGCTGTCAGTTACTGGTATGGGTCATTAGACCAGTGGTTCTCAACCTTTTCAGGCCGCGACCCCCAAAATAATCATATTTTAACTGGGGACCCCCCACCCTGACGAGAGTTGAGACATTACATTTTAACACAGTGCTATTGTTGCGAGGCGTTGTTGTGAGCTCTGCAATTTTCACAATTTCTGCATTTTATATTTGACAATATGGCCAATATTGGCTACATTCATTTTATTTCATAGGTATTAAATCCTTAAATGGACACGTTAGAAATGTATAGATACCCTCTATATACACTTAAACTTTATGTTGGTTTGTTTACTGCTGAGAGATAAAACAATGTTGCACATTAAGTCAATCATCTGGGGACCCCCACAATAATTTGGGGAACCCCCTGGGGGTCCCGACCCACCGGTTGAGAACCACTGATGTAGACTAAAGCGTCCATTTGGTTTCATTTGTATACTGTCATTGCTGGTATTGGTCAATGTGTAGACTAAAGGGTCCATTTGGTTCCATTTGGTTCTGTTTGCATAGTGCAGTACATGTTCCATACAATTGACTACCAAAAACAAGTACCTGAATAAGTCAAGCATCTTGTTTAAGTCAGGGTCCACAGGATACTCAAATCATCATCATACATACAAATATACTAGGCAACAATATACAAGTGGAGGAGAATGACTTAAGTCCCTTGTTAGATCAAAATCTGGGTTTAACGTGGTCTGTGGAGCATGGCACATACTCCATCACAAATCATGATGCACAGTGATGTATGTTGTTGTTATTGCATGTTGTGGCAATCTATTGTACTGTATGTCTATATGGGACAAAATGACTCAAATTCTGAGTAGTTCTAGTCATTGTGTTGTGTAGATTGTTCTGAGATTAGGGGGGCGTCTGAAAACCAATTTGGGGGGTTCCTTAAAAACATGCTTCACACAAGTGCTACGGTAAGTGCTATGGGCTGTAAGTGCTATGGGCTAAGGTGGAGTCTGAAAAGGTGAGTCATCAAACCATGGTGGAAGCTAGGGCGTGAGTCTGCAGTTCTAATTGCAAAGAGGAGTTTGTTCCACAGTTTGGGGGCCAGGAGGGTGAAGAGTCTAGGACGAGTGGATTGTTGTCCTAGCGAGGGTTCTGTCAGCTTCCCTGTGTTAGCTGCTGATCTGAGAGAACGGGAGGGGTTGTAGGGTTCAATCAGCCTTTGAAGGTATGGAGGTGCCATACCTTTGGCGGATTTGAAGGCCAGTGTTTTGTATTCTGTGCAGGCAGCAACCGGGAGCCAGTGGAGGGAGCGGAGAAGAGGACAGACATGTGAAAACCTTGGCTGGTTTAAGACCAATCGTGCTGTGGCATTTTGAATCAATTGGAGAGGCTTAAGTGTACATGCTGTGAAGCCAGTGATGAAGAGTTACAGTAGTCGAGTTTTGATATGACTGATGTCTGGGTGTGTGTGTGTGTGTGTGTACTCTAGAGAGAACAAACAACTATGTGTGATTGTAAAGAAAATCTAAACTATCTCAACACAGCACAGAGCACACCCATCATAATTGCATGTTTCATTGCTACAGTATCTATGCTTGCTATGTACAGTAGGCCTATGTGTATGTATGTTCCCCTGCCTTCTTAGAAAGACTGCATTCCTACTGTTTGTTTCTGAGAATGGGGAGTGTGTTATTGGTTAGTTGTGTGTACACAGACACACACACACACACATACACATACACGCACGCACAGGGACATGCTGGGCCCCTGATTCAGCCCGGGAAAAAGAGTTGGAGAGGTCCTCATTGCGCGCTATAGAGAGAGATCTCTCTCTATAGCGCTGCTGCTACTCAAAGATTTGCCATTTCAGATCATGACAAGTGACAAGCCAGTGGGCCAATTACATGAGTTATATTTTGTCGTTGTTGGGTGGAAACCTTGTATGTCCAAAACCGTTTGTTTTGTATTTATCATTTTAAAAATGATTTAAACTAGTGAAAACAGCCGATCTACAAGCACACAACGCCTCGCACCGCGAGGCGTTGTGTGCTTGTAGATCTGCTGTTTTCCCTACTTTTGTGCGACGGCCTTATATGATGAAGCAGGGCTTTGCGAAAAAATTTACCAATTTGAAAATTGGAGATACAAGGTGTCTGCCCGACAGTGACGATTTACTGCCCAGCCCCCAAAATGGAACGAAGGCCGACATTTTATTTTTTATTTTTTTCCTAATGGCCGGCCTGGACCGGCCGGGAATGAACCGGCCGTTAGGGAGTTGTCCCGATTTTCCCAATGGCCAGCACGTCCCTGCGCACGCATGCACGCACACACACACACTCACACACATGACTCCTCCTGGGACCAGAGAGCCCTGCAGAGGGTGCTGAGCTTGGCTGAGTGCACCATGGGGACTTCACTGCTAGCTAGAGCTAAAAGAATGTTAAAGGACCCATATCTCCCCAGCAGGGTGGTCGCTCAGGCAAACACCTGCACTGTCACAAAGTCACTACTGAGCAGTGTTCATTTCCATCCACTTAAAACTATGACAAAAAAACGTTTGTCGACTAGCTTTTTTTCACTGGCGAAAAAACAGAAATAAAAACGAAATAAGAACTAAATAAGAGCTATGATGACTAAAACTAAGACTAAATATATTGACAATTTCGTCAACAAATAACTAGACTAAAAATAGTGGAGAAGAGATCGAGTAGAACTAAAAGTCATTTTGGTTGCACTCGGGTGTTGCGCTCTGAAAACAACTCAGACGCGCTGTGAGCTTGTATTGGCTGTTTTCAGCATGCAAACCATGTGTAATATCAGCCATCAAGGCCCGCCAAAATACATTTGTATCGACTAAATCAACTGTAGATTTAGCACTTATGTTGTCTTAAGCCCCTTTTCGACTGCAGCTTTAGCACCACACCACGCCGCACCACATAGAAATATCTACATTTTCCATTACACAAAAGTACCCCTATTGGTAAGAAACTAATTGACCCTTTTAACTGTGATTTATGTGGAAAAGGGGCTTTATTGGAGCCCTCAGTGTGTGAGCACTTATTTATTTTTCTTTACTTATATTAGTCGTCGCTCAGTCAGCACCTGCACGACTTTGGCTGGTGATGCGCATGTCTGCTTTCTCTTTTTAAATGTGTGTTTTCAGACATTTAACAACATAAGACCTCAATACTTGAACTTGACCTTTGGCTCGGTACTTGCCTGGTCTGCTCTTTTTGGTGTGGTTGCCCCTGCAGGCAACTAGACTATAGTACGTGTCCGACTTTATTCCATCGATCCATCCAGCTTTCCCTTCCTAGATAAACCCTCGCTACTCCTCCCTCAGTATTGGTGGCACACACTTGGGCCATATTACCGGTATGTCAAATCGACCGGCTTCATCGGGAATCGATTCCTTGCATTTTGCTAAGACATACGCTACACGGTTTCATTTATATAAATGTATTTGTTAATTCTCTCCACCAGCCGAAGGCAGGTGGAGAGTATGTTTTCGCCCCTGTCCGTCCGTCCGTCCGTCCGTGCGTGCGTGCGTGCGTGCGTGCGTGCGTGCATCTGTGCGTCCATCCGTCCTTCGAGTTTGTTAACAGCTAATCTCCGGCGCCGTTGGCCCGGTCGCTGCCAAAATGAGCACACACACTCCCTGGATGCCAATTCAGAACCTCTGCCCCACATTTTTCAAATGGCCCTGTTCTAGTGCCACCATGAGGCCGATGTTTGCAAAACACATTTCTGTACACTACTCTTAAAGATTTTGTCTAAAAATCCTACAGATCTGTCTGATTTTCCATATTCCATCCTGATTGGCTAAGATTGGCTTCCAAAGTTTGTAGGATTGGGCCGTTTTTAACAAAATGCCTCAAATCACAAACGCAGAGTGCAGTTATCACGAAATCGCGCACACACGTTTCCACTAGGCCGATGAAAAAAATGACACTTAATTTTTTTTTAAATCAGCCGCATGGTGGCGCTATAAGAGGCCGATTTGTGGTTTTACCTATAACTCCACTGATCAGTTTCAAACTTTGTAAGCACACTCCCTAGAGGCAAGGGAAAAGCCCTTTCCTTGCATTTTCACATCAGCCTTTTATAGCGCAACCAGGAGGCCGACTTATGTAAGACACATTTTTGATTTTGATCCTGATTGGCCTCCAAACTTTGCAGGATTGATCTGCTTTCGAACAAAATGCCTCAAATCATGAACACAGCGTGCAATTGTAATGAAATTCTGCACGCACATTCGCAAAAGGCCAAGGAAGAAATTACACTACAAAATGTTCAAATCAGCATCATGGTGGCGCCATGAAAGGTCTAAGATTGGTGAAGAACACATGCCACCCTTTTTACATTGGCCTATTATAGCACCACCAGGACGCCTGGCCTGGTGGAGACCTGTGCTCGGAAGAGCACTGCTTCTAGTTAATTATCTGCATTGACTTTAATTAGAAATTAAACTTTTACCAAATATGGCACATCATAAACCACATGAGACTGACACAATATTTGCATTTATGGGCATTCCAAGATATGCGCTTAATATTGATGACATCAGGGATCTCCATAGGCCTATATGGGCATAAAAGGGACAAGGATGGAATGGGTAGCACCGCTCAAATAGAGACAAGGACTGACAGATACAGAGATATTTGCTGTGTTTGCCGTGACTTGTGTCACTTATTTCCAACTGCATCTTTCTAGTAGGGGTGGATATTGGCAAGAATCTAACGATGCAATACGTATCACAATACTTGGTTCACAATACAATAGTATCACGATATATTGCGAATCTTTGTGATACGATACTATTGCGATATATCAGCTTTAAAAGCTGAAGGCACTGCTCTAATGTTGTTGTTTTCGTTGTTCGCAGCCATTTTCTCGAGAGACCTCACTCCCTGAACCGTGGGAAGGGGAAGTAGCTAGTACAGCGACATCTAGAAGCAGCGGAGTGTCAGGACCGGACTTCTACCATTGGTTCCTATGCATGGGAACATATTTTATTTTCCTCAAAGTATTGCGACACTACGGCCTGAAGTATCGATACAGTATTGGCAAATAAACTATCATGATGTATTGCCATATCGATTATATTGCCCACCCCTACTTTCTAGTTTTCCTGTACACAAAAGCTCTTCACGGAAAACAGCAGATCTAAAAGCTCACAATCAGCTCACAATCGCATCGCAGCGCGATGCGTTTTGAGCTTGTAGATCTGCTATTTTTGCTTCTTTTGTATAAGATACTAGAATGACAAAGTAGGACGTAGCAATATGCATTGTGGCCCTCTGGAGTGAAGGTGGAAATATAGTGGCCCTCGCCATCATGAAAGTTGCCCACCCCTGATGTAGGTTCACTCGCTACCTTTCGCCGTGGACTGAAGACTCACCTTTTCAGACTCCACCTAAACCCTTAGCACTACAGTTAAATCAATGACCATACATGAAGCTAGTTAGCATTTGTCTTTTTAGGTTTCTTTAGAACTTTGATTATATTGTGTTTTCTCTAGATAGATATCCATTTACATTGTTATATTGCTGTTAATGTACTGACCTATTATCTTGTTTATTATTGTGATGTTGTATCTGCTTATTGTAAGTCACTTTGGATTAAAAGCGTCTGCTAAATGCCTAAACTGTAAACTGTAAACTGTAGCCCTTGTCTGTCATCAACATGATGTCTGCAGTGTATTGACGACATCAGAGATCCCAGTAACTCCATGTTGATTGTAATATCTGATGTTATTGTGGTAATGATATTTTGCAGGATCTTTCTTGAGACATTAACCCTGTGGTAATGGGTTAGGGTTAGGGTTAGGACTGGGTACTCTAACAAGTTAACAACGGGTACAACAAGTAGTCTGACAACGGGTACAGCGGGTATCCGCCAGTGGCGAGCCAGAACAAGAAATAGGCTGGGCCTGGCAACTTCAGGGTGGGCATAGCGCGATTTTTTTTACTTTTCTTTTTTATACATTTTTTTTGCAAATTATTAGGGTTTTTGGGGATTAAAACGGGTGCGGGCGGCAGTAGCAATGAACAATAATGAATAGGCTGATACAAAGCATTGAGTTCCCAGCTGCACTTCATCCCAACAACACTTTTCCAAATATAAACTAACACTCCCCCTCCAAACACACACTACAGTAGCCAACTGCTGCTAGTGTAAAAGATGCATCATTCTTATTAAGCAAGACGATGATCACACAAGCAAGACGATGCACACACACACACACAAAAAGAAATGTTTATTTAATGAAAGAAAGACATATTTTTTTGGCCAAGATTGATGGGTGGGCCAGCTTTCTACATGGGTGGGCTTGGGTGGGCCTATGGTATCTGGCTGCGCCCCTGGTATCCGGGAGGGGCATGCATCCCCCAACTTGCATTGTTCCCAATTTAAGCCACATTACTCCAGAACCACTAGTTCTCATGGCTACTTACTTACACTTGTATTATAAACTTTACTTCTTTCTTGTAATATATTTTGTTTCGAATATACAATATCGTCGTTGTCGGGTGGAAACCTTGTATATCCAAGACCGTTCGTTTTGTATTTATCATTTTAAAAATGAACTACACTAGTGAAAACAGCAGATCTACAAGCACACAACGCCTCGCACACAACGCCTCGCAACGCGAGGCGTTGTGTGCTTGTAGATCTGCTGTTTTCACTACTTTTGTGCGACAGCCTTGTATGATGAAGCAGGGCTTTACTTGGTGAAAAAACGTACAAACTTGAAACTTGGAGATACGAGGTTTCTGCCCGACAGTGACGATATATATCGGATGTGGTTGGATAGCAGTCTGGTGGAGCCACACCAACATTCCACTGCACTTCACTGATATGAATGATCAGTAACTTTCAATCTTGAAACTACCTTTCTAAGCCAGTTCCCCTTGCATTGGAATGTAGGGATTCACTTGTTACTGTATACTAATATCGCCGTTCACAATCACAACCATTGCTTTGTGAATTCGAAAATGTTTAGGTTGTGCGCTTCTTGCAACTTACTTAAGCCGACTCAAAATAGAGTGGATGATGTCTTCTGCATAATATCTTCATGAATGTGACTTGTTATTTCACTTCTGAAACTGGCAATAACATCCGACCTTCAAGGAAATGATTGAGGTGCTCGGCTTGACCTTGTTTGTTCCGGGTCTCTTGGCCCATAGCCCTCTGTCTGCACTTGAGTTTGTTTAGTTATACTCTTGCCACTACCGTCTGATATGCAGTTTGAAGACTAACATATTAACAAATCCAGACAAGCTATAAACAGACCGAAAGACAAACACCATCTTCTGCCAGCTGATTTTCTCTCTCACCTACATTGTTGTGTTGTTCTGGTGATGACTGTGAGGCTTCACCCCCTGAGAAGAGGAAAATGAAGTCCCAAGGTGAGCTTCATGATCTGGAATATAATAGCTGTTGTGATCATAATGGCACAACACAAGGTGGTGGTTTTACTTTTTTATACAATTTATGTAATGGTTGAGCAGTTGAGTAACATTGGCACTGAGTAAGAAGCATGATTATTTATGAACCTTTTGTTATGATTAAGTTGATGTATCAGTAGAAATAGTCCAGTAAAAATAAAGCTGAGGTTGGAAAACATTGTGTTATTTAGTTTCTCAACTGATTCTGACAGGAAATTAGGTCTACTAGCCAGGATAAAAAGTCTACCATAATCTGCTCACTGCAAATATACCCACAGTGGCCAAATCAAGTTGGGCTCCCATCGACTTTCTATACAGGAGGAAAATACCCAGAAAATAAATTTGCTTTAAGTAGGATGTGAGGGGTCTAACTAGGGGTTTGTCATGATGCTGAATCCATTGCAAGCATTTGTTTTGCACAAAAAACATTCATTGGCCCCAGAAAACGCCCACAAAACTGATGAAAAGTGATGACTCATCACTTTTCATCACTAAACCATCATTTTCTGGGGCCATTTTTAGCCCAAGGAATGTTTTTTGTGTGTGAAACTAAATAACACAATTTTTTCCAACCCGAGTGGATTTTTTTCCTAGAATTACTAGACTAAAAGCACAGTTTAAGTTCTACTTAACCCTCTACTCCTACGACAAAATAAATCACACATAACCAATAAAATGTAGCGGATGAAGACCAACTTCACTGTATTTTCTGAGAGGGGGAAGAATCATTAAATCTTATATTTATTTCTAAAACACTGTTTAAATATTGAACCCCATCATCCAAATTCTGGGGGGAACATTCGCCAATAATCGAAGAAGTAAAAGCTCACAACTACACAAGCTTTATAGCTTGTGAGCTTGTAGATCGTCTCTTTTTAGAAGAAGAGATTTGATGTTGATCTTTAACTCCAAGTACAGTTAAAAAGTGTCAAGGGTTCAAGTGGTCAATCATCCAGACACAACTCTTCCACTTCCTTTATAGTTACAGTGAGCTGTCTTTCTGTTTAACTCATTAAAACCCGGGAATGTATCTTTGTCATTTTAGATTTTAACTATTGGCTTGAAAAGTAGTAGATGTACAAACTCATAGTGCGGCACAAAAAATAGCTTGTAGATCAAATCTTTGAATATATGTTATGCGAAAATGTTTTACTCAAATCTTTTCTTGTTCAGTAATGTGATCCTGGGCGCTACACTCCCTCTGCCAACCTGGGGAGAGCAACGGACCTCATGCTTCCTTCAATGTAGGAAGAGTCCAAGCCGCTCGCTGACAAGGGGGAGTTTCCCCAGCTGGACGTAACGCGTGGAAGGATGACGTTATTCCGACCGGTTCTTTTCCCCTCCATCAGGCGGCCAGGGGGAGGCAGTATAGAGACCAGCATTAATGCATGTTTTTGTGAGGGTACCTACATACCCTAGGGGAAACAGGAAAAACATGCAAACTCCACACAGAAAGGCCCTTTTGCCAACCCCACCGATAGGGTATGGGCACTGATGACACGAGGAGAGAACACGCCCCCAGCGCCCACAGTGTCCCCAGCGGGAATCGAACCCAGGACCTTATAGCTGTGAGTCTATCTATTGCAGGGGTAGGCAACCTTAGGCACGGGTGCCAACATTGGCACAGGGGAGGGTGATCACCGGCACACTGGCAGAAGTGTGAGAGAGAGGATTTTTATTTTAAAAACAGATATTTTTTTAAACGTGGTCAATTAAAGGAAGTTAGCTAATTTATAGAAAATTACATTGTGCAGAAATGTGCACAAAATTGTACATTCATTAAAACTCTGAACTCTGACTGGGGAGGGAGTTGGGAAGATAGGTAGATTATTGCTCTGAGTCTAATGATCATCATAACGATGTCCTGCCAGTCAAAATGTCAAAAATAGTTGTCATTTTTTTTTTATGTGGTCAATTAAATGAAGTTAGCTAGTTTATATCAAATTTCATCTTGCATAAAAATTCTACATTCATTAAAACTCTGAACTCAGACTGGGGAGGGAGTCGGGGAGGTGGATTATTGCCAATTAAAATATGTAAAAATATTTGTCATTAAAATGTATGTTGACATGGCACACTGACACTCTAGAAAATAAAAACATGGCACTTCATTTCAAAAAGGTTGCTGACCCCTGATTCTATTGCATACTACTGTGTTCTATCCGTCTGTCATTCAATGTTATATGATATACTTAAATGGTTTCCTATGGAAATAAGCTTAGTCTTTTCTAGGATCTCCTTTTAGTAGACCTTGTGTAGACCTGTACCGTCATGAAACTGTACCTTTTCCTATGCAAACTTCTAATAAAGTCTTCAATCAATCAATCAATCAAATAGTCGACAGCGCTACCGAGTGCCGACTGAGCCACCGTGCCCTGTGTACTACGTTCTTTTTATTCATTTTGTTTTTAGAACAAGCAGTTATCTTGGGCATTACAGTATAATAAAAAAGTACATTTCAGGTGTTTTTAACAATCATTGTGTTACGGGCTATTCAGTCCAGAAGAGAGGGTGATGGAATTTCGGATCATATTCCATATTGATAAACAGTTTTCCCCAACCATAATAAAGTACTCCACACACAAGAAATGATGAATGTCCACACCAGGGAATATGCGTTTTGTGTTGAAGTTTAGTCAGAGTTCAAATTACTGTACAGCAGTACAGTAGAGCAAAATCACCCATCGTTGCTTCTCTCTGAGTGACAAGCATAATGATTTCACAGATATATGGATTTACAGAATACATTAGTCACATTCTGATTGGACAAAGTTAAACATGACAAGTACAGTAGAGCAATGGATATCAGATGTTTTCGTGTTACAGGCACCAGTCGTAAGGGCAGATAGTATGTTTGGCGTTTTGTTATCCTGTGTCCTGTACATAATGACCTGATTGGCATCTCTCAGTGGTCATTCTCCTGCGTTAGTTAGTTGTTCAAAACATCATGACATTGACACTGAAAATGGTATCTATACCATGTTAAACAACAATAACATATTTTACTATCAATTCCCTCCTGAGATAGCATTTGAAGTGTTAAATGTCAAGGCAGCATAAACAACAAGGGAAGAAAACATGGGTTAAACTTTTTAAAAGTATTTGAAACGGAAAACAATCATTGAAAATTTTTAAGTCAACATAAACATTTCGATAGCTTTAAGTTGTAAAGAGGAGAGTTAAAAGAACTGTATATTTCCAAAGGTATTTAAGTATTTTTAAAGGTATTTAAATCAGAATACAACCAAAGGTGAAAATATTTTGATAATGAAAGATAAAGGACTGTATAATTTGGAATCATTAGGGGGAGTGCGTCAAAGGGCAGTCTGAGATTAAACCAAGGATATTTTCTCTTATAATTTGGGGCCTGTAACGTTTAGTTAACATGAGTTAGAATATTTTTATGAGAGAGAGGAGAAAATCACACGTTCCTTAAAATATATTGATAGGAAAAGGAAACCTTTGATCCATCAATAACAAACATTGTCCTGTCGCACCATGACAAACTTTATCACTAAATTTAGAATCTTTCCAAAGTTTCTTCACAGCCTCACCTGGGTTGATGGTGGGGTGCACTACAGAGAGTGCATTTAATGAAAGAGAATATATTTTTTCTTTAGAAGTTTTGATTTATTTGGTGAAGTCATCACCTGAGATTGACGAATGTAAAATTTTGAAAATTTGATTAGTGTGGTGGAGCGTCATGGTCCATTCCTTGCTTGACCTATGACCTTCGCCAGGGTGTCCCAGCCAGGGGGGACTTTTTGACTCCACAACAGTAAGGTAGGACCTCTGTCCTCATCATTTCCAGTAAGGTTTTATAACGAATATGACATTTCAGTATTTAACATTTCCAGGACGAGGCTATGAGATCTTATCAAAAGAAGAGAGTTGTATGTTGGGACAAGACAACTGTAAATATTAACAAAAATTATATAGGAACTCATGTGACTTGAATCCTCGTACTCACGAAAAATGATCGTCCCTCACAGATCATGGGAAGAGATATGGACCGTCTGTCAATAGATAAGTCAATTAATCTGAAAAATAAAGTAAACATCAGAATTACTTGGAAGTTAAGACCATTGTGTGTATTTATGTATAGACATGTTTGATTTGTTTTAGATATACATCACCCAAGGACACGATTTGTGTCTAATTGTAATAAGTTTGTAGTTTGTTCTGTTAGGGGGAAACAGATTTAAACACGGTTAAGCAAAATGAAATATATATATTCTGGAATAAAATGAGATGAAAACCCAAATATTAATTCTCCAAGCACAACACATTCCCTCCCGTTTGCCACAGCCAAAAATATTGGGTGTGACAAAAATTGTTTTGTTGATGTTTGGAGGGTAATTTGTTAAAATAATGGTCAATAAAAATCAATAATCATATACAGTACAGAAGTAGAGTGTATGGTTAGACATTAGAGTTAAAGTGAGAGTAAGGCCTCTGAGACGAGGTGTACCATAACAAGATAAGGTTTTCCCAAAACAATAGTTAGCGAGGCCTGCTGAAAGCCTCTCTACTGAAAGTGTCCCAGAGAGAGAGACTTTAAAGAAGTAAAATAATAATAATAAAATACATAACATAATCATAATGTCATTTTTTTTCCCATAATGTGTAATCCCGTATAAGCCCAGTAGGGTTGTAATAATTGTGGAATTTGACTGAAAAGGTTTGAATGAGCCCAGCCATATAAATTGTTTTTGGAACGGTTTCAGCCTGCTGAGGGAGTAATCAAAGTACTTTTACTCAAGTAAAGAGGATAAGGGATTACCCAGAATAAACCAAGAAGGATAAATTAAAGGTTGAGTAAAACAGGGCAAGGTTGAAAATAGAGATAACAATAATATTGATAATAATGATTATGGACATGATTACTGATAAGCCTCTCTTCCCTTTTAACACATACTGCAGTTATGTGTCAAAAATGGATTTTGGCAAATATTGGTGAAAGTAAACGTTTTTGGTTCATGTCCCTAAGATGTGGTTTAAAAGAACAGGATTACGAAATAATTGAGGATCTGAGTTAAAATGTTGAGTTGGCAATCTCAACAAGTCAGCCAGCGTTCAGTTGTTACAGGAAATAGTGTCTTTCACGACAAAACAGAAGGACAGAAGAAAACCCGTTAAAAATAAAATTGAAATAAAACAGTCAGTCAGTCAGTCAGTCAGTCAAGTTGGTTAGCGAGTGTAGTGGAGTTTCCACTATACCTGTCTATCCAGGTCGATTCCATCCTGTCATAATAATGAAATTAAAGTAAAAATAATCCCTGTCACCTGTTATTGAAAAAAAATAATTAAGGCAGAGGGAGAAAAACCAAAGACAGATTCAAATATAACCCCAGTGCATTGTTATCCAAAGGTCATATGTACACATAATTCAGACAGGGAGGTAAACCGGGCAAGTGGGTAGAACAAAACAAAACAAAGTGAGACCCTTTTCGAGAGAAGGAGCAAGGTCAAACACAGAGTCAAAATGCTGAGAAGCGACTTGTGGCTTCTCAAAATAAGATCCCCTCGTAGTTTTTTTCAAAATAAAACAATAATAAACCATAAACCAAAATGTAAGCATCGGTCAAGCGAGCGCGGGCAAGCAGAAGCGCAAGCGAGCCAGCAGCATAAGCAAGATAAGCACAGAACACATGAATTCCGTAGCACTGCTCACTTCACCTTGGCCTGATTTTTTTTCTCTTCTTTCATAATAGACAGACCAAAATGTAACCACGGGAGGAAAATGGGATTAGAGAGGATTAGACAGACAATATATATCATACATTTAACACTAATAAAAGGGTTTGTCAGTCAGAACTTGATTTCTTTTTTTTCAGAAGTCGTACTTAGTCAAAAGTAAACAAAATATAGTACCATCTGGACGTCCCCAAGGTCAAAAGAGTGTTTGTTCTTTTCGGGACATTGTAATCCAGAAAGTCGCGTAGCAGATCTACAAGCTCACAACGCGTCCCATCGCGTTGTGAGTGAAAGGCAGTGCCAGCCAGGTTCGGCTGGGGGGGCCTTGTCAAGCCCGTCAGCATCTGAAAACATTGTTTGCGTTGTCTGTTCCTTCCTGATGAGGTTTGCAGATCTACAAGCTCACAACGCGTCCCATCGCGTTGTGAGTGAAAGGCATCCAGTGGCAATAATGTCCAATTTCTCCGCAGCTTCGCACATATCCATTGAAATGTTCCAGGAAAGGTTTCAGGTATTGTTGGTAAATGGAAGTCCCCGCTGATCTTCCAGAATGACTCCAGGTTAAAAGGAGGTTCTGGGTTTAGATTGTAACATCTCATCCGTGTGGGTCCAGGTTTTACACGATAAAAACACTGCTTCTCGGAGCAGGGGGCTTTTTTTAGCTTGAATGGTCATGTTTCTTAAAAATGTTCTTGGGAGCGCTGAGATAAAAAGCTCCTGTATTCAACATCTCAGAGTCGCCTGAGACGGAAAATAAAAAATAAATAAAATAAGATAAGACTGAGACGAAAACGAAGACGTGTAAGCGTAACATGATCAAATAACCATAACTTCTCAGTAATCTGGTTAAATAAGATAGCTGAAAACCAGCTGTGTCGGTCTTATGCACTGGCCAAAACTTCCTACAGAACCAGGAAACAGAATGCTGGTCCGGCGGTGAAATCCTGACTTGACTTAATTCACAACAGAAGGAGTAAGAACAACTTCTGTTGTAGTGCAACTCAGGAGACTTGACTAACTTCAGGATGAATGCAAATCTTAATAAAATGAAGTTTTGTGCTGCCAACGTAAGACCCACAGTTCCGGACCAACGGCTGTGAGGTCTTCAAAAAGCGACGAAACAATAGACTAAAAACATTAAACAATAAAAACGCAGCTGTGTTAAGAGCTAGCTAGACTCTTAAGACAGCACGTATAAACGTATGACCTGGGTTCTGTTGAATTAGGACAGTGTGTGAGAATGAAGCCCGCCTCTCAAGTCTCTGTGAGAGAAACTGTCTGTGTCCGGTCCCTGGTGTGGAACGCTGTGCCAGAGCCAACCCTGGCTGCCTCCATTTCGGCTTTCTTCAGACCGTTGTGAGATTTTATCGATATGTTGATGTGGGAGAGAGTCATCATATCCGAATTCCTTTCTCCATATGGGCAAAAATGGTGCAATTGTGGGGCACCTAGAAACAACCTGTTTCATTTCCTCATTGTCTATCTTGGCCATTAAAGCTGTTATCAGTTCATTCTCCAAGCTTTGAAGAGACGCTTCAAACTCAAAGGTGTTGTTCCGTTTGTAAAAAGGTTGTTTAGATTTCGGCAGGTGTTTTCTGCCTCCCTGTGCATTTCCCATTTTGCAGCTGGTCGGGTAGGTGGAGGATGAAATAAAAGCTAGTTTGCTTGCCACCTCAGCTGGCGGAATAGACGTCCCATGGTAATTTCTCCGCGCGCAGGAGGAAAAAAACGTGGAGAGAGTTCTTTCAGTGTTACTCCGTGGGGAGTCAGGGGAAACGTCCGATAATATCCTCGGCTGGTTGTTAACTGGTTCTAGCAGCGGGGGAGACAAAATGAGTCCAACAAAGTTGAGTCCCCAATATCTCCTCGGAGCTAATCCGGCAATCGAATGGGCCATTTGATGGAATTTCGGATCATATTCCATATTGATAAACAGTTTTCCCCAACCATAATAAAGTACTCCACACACAAGAAATGATGAATGTCCACACCAGGGAATATGCGTTTTGTGTTGAAGTTTAGTCAGAGTTCAAATTACTGTACAGCAGTACAGTAGAGCAAAATCACCCATCGTTGCTTCTCTCTGAGTGACAAGCATAATGATTTCACAGATATATGGATTTACAGAATACATTAGTCACATTCTGATTGGACAAAGTTAAACATGACAAGTACAGTAGAGCAATGGATATCAGATGTTTTCGTGTTACAGGCACCAGTCGTAAGGGCAGATAGTATGTTTGGCGTTTTGTTATCCTGTGTCCTGTACATAATGACCTGATTGGCATCTCTCAGTGGTCATTCTCCTGCGTTAGTTAGTTGTTCAAAACATCATGACATTGACACTGAAAATGGTATCTATACCATGTTAAACAACAATAACATATTTTACTATCAGAGGGATCACTATATTAACCCATTCAGAACGGGTACACATTATTGTGTATCATTATTTTATGCTTTCGGTGCCGCGCTGTGAGCTTGTATATCTGCTATTTTTTTTTAAATCGTGAAAATTAGAATTTTGACCCGATTCTAGTGTCATTTGAATCCTTCTAAGGTTTTTTTTAAAAAACCTATGTTTCTATGTCAGCAATCTGGCCAGCCATCGTCAAAGAAAAGGTCCTTTTCACTTAACTGGAGCTCTGTTCTTGAGAGACTACAATGTCAGTGGTTCTCAAACCTTTTCATGTGAAGGACCCCCAAAATGATATGTATTTGGCCACGGACCCCCATCTCAAAATATTTAGTTCCAGGGACCACCCAGAAGCAAAATTTGAGTCACAAACGTTCGCTTTGAAAATACATATATCCAAAGATTTGTACACATTTTCACGACTTTTTCAAAAATAGCAGATCTACAAGCTTGCAGCGCGGCACTCGGTGCCGCGCTGTGAGCTTGTATATCTGCTATTTTTCACTGGTTAAAGCATTCAATAATTCTAGGCCTAAATTTTAAAGCAACATCAGTCATTTGCAAAGTTCTCAGTCCGTTTCTGTAGCACTTGCCCTATAGCTTCAACGACCTTGCAGGCTTATGCAAAGGCTAAAATGTAATTAGATAGCATGTGATGTTGTGTAGACTGTTGCCAGGTCATTGTTGACCTGGCATCCTATAGTGCACTGTTTCCTAAACCAGTAGTTCTCAACCTTTTCAGGCCAATAATCATATTTTGACTGGGGACCCATGCACCCTGACAAGCACTAAGAGTTGAGCCATTACATCTTGTATAACACGGTTCTATTGTGAAAATAGCAGATCTACATGCTCACAACGCCTCGTGTTGCGAGGCGTTGTGATTATGTAGATCGGCTATTTTCACAATTTATGTCTCTAATATTTGACAGTTTGGCCAAGGTTAAATTTGTCATTTAAGAGGTATTCAAATTGTGCTCAAATTGTCTTTTTAGGATGGGGAAACACCCTCTTTGCACGTAAACTTCATGTTGGTTTGTTTACTGTTAAAGGAAAACTTTGTTTTTTTACAACAAGGGTTCATATTTTAGATTGTAATTAGAGAAAAGAAAAAGTGAGTGTTAAAATGTTTTCATATGCTTCGTTCTATTGTTTTATTGTGTTTATTGCGCTAAAATGTGCGGCATGCGTACGCATGGGGGCATGCGTACAAGTGGCTAAATATGTCTTTTTAGACACAATAAGCCAGCAGTTTCTTTATTGCTATTTACAGTAACACTTCTAGCCCCCATAAGTCACATCCAACCATGAAAGGTTGCGTTGTATCTTGGGAATGGTCTTATTCTGTGTAAAATGACATATTTAGCCACTTGTACGCATGCCCCCAACCACTGAAATAATAATCTCTAAAAAATAGAAAGAAGTAAATGAAATCAATTCAACACTCATCTTTTATATTCTTTAATTACAATCTAAAATATGAACCCTTGTTGTAAAAAACTAAAGTTGTCCTTTAAGTGAGAAAACAATGTTGCACATTAAGCTAATCATCTGGGGACCTCCCAAAATAATTTGGCGACCCCCCCTGGGGGTCCCGACCCACAGGTTGAGAACCACTGTCCTAAACATGGGTCACGACTCGAGTAAAAATCCAAAAAATGAAAATATTTCAATAGACTCTCCTCTCCCCACCTTTTGCTGTATACATTTTAAAACAAGCAAACACACACATTAAGAACATGATAATAATTAATAAGTAGAAGCGAAGCGTTGTGAGCTTGTACATCTGCTATTTTCACTAGTTTGGGTCCAGGGCAAACGTCTAATTTCTCTTTTGGGTCTTGAGCTAAAATGTTTGGGAACCACCGCTCTGGGGTGTAGAGTTTCAATGTATTCAGGGGCGTCACAAGGGGTAGGAAAGTGGGACTGAGTTACCAGGGCCCAAGGTGGAGGGGCCCTAGTAACTTTAGCTATTGAAAAATAGCAGATAAGCTCACAGCCGAGCTTGTAGATCTGCTTGAAAAGTCGTGAAAATGTGCGCAAATCTTTGAATATATGTATTTCTTAAGTGAACATTTGTAACTCAAAGTTTGCTTCTGGGGGGTCCCTGGGACTAAATATTTTGAGATGGGGGGGGTCCTTCACGTGAAAAAGTTAGAGCATCACTGACATGGAAACATAGGTTTCTTGGCACACATTTTCAAGATTTTCCAAAAATAGCAGATCTACAAGCTCGCAGCGCGGCACTCGGTGCCGCGCTGTGAGCTTGTATATCTGCTATTTTTCAATAGTTAACATTCATGGGGGGCCCGCAGTGAATCCTTGTACCCAGGGCCCAGAATTTGGTGTGACGCCCCTGTATATATTATTAAAGCTATACTGTGTAAGATGCCCAACTAGTGGTCATTAGCCCTATAGCAAACCGCGGTCGCGTCCGCGTCTTTCGGCCGTTTTTCGTACCTTCAGACCCCCGCGTCTGCCTCCACCTCGCTGAGATCTATCTTTAGAGGGGTCCCTTGTTCCTGTGCGTTCAGTAATTCCAGAGATACGGACTCCTTCACCCTGCCTGGTAGGCGAAATTACCTAGAGACGGGATGGTACAAACGGGTGACAACAAATATGGCAGCCATAGCGACCCCACTTCAAGATGCGCTGTGATTGGCCGGCAGTTGTATAACCCTCGCTGTGATTGGCCGGTAGTGTGATGACGCAATTTTGGCGCGAGATCCGGTCCCCGGCAAGGATCACAGTTTACATATATAGAGAAGGCTTTACAGGCTGAAATTCACGGCGCGGATCTTCTAAAACTTTTGTGATTTAATAGTTAGGAGAATTTTAAGATTTGTTTTATGAAAAAAGTTACATAGTACAACTTTAACTATTTTGGTTATTATATTGTTGTTTACCTACAATGCTAGATTACCATTGCTTGCCATGCATTTGATGTATTACCTTGCGCTGTCCTTGCTCATTGTAAATGGTGCATTTATATAGCGCTTTTATACAAAGCGCTTTACAATGTGCATTACATTCACCCATTCACACATTCATACACCAGTGGCGGTGGAAACCATGCAAGGCACCAACCAGCTCACCGGGAGCAACTCGGGGTTCAGTGTCTTGCCCAAGGACACTTCGACATGTAGACAGGAGTAGCCGACCCATGGACCATTGGCCAACCTGCTCTACCTACTGAGCTACAGCCGCCCCAAATTGTAAATCGCTCAAGATTAAGAGAATCTGCCTAAATTGTAAATTGTAATTGTCTCCACCAGCCGAAGGCTGAGGGAGAGTATGTTTTCCACTCCGTCCGTCCGTCCGTCCGTGCGTCCGTGCGTGCGTCCGTGCGTCCTCGCAGTTTGTGAGCAGCTAATCTCAGTCACCGTTGGCCCGATCGCTGCCAAACTGAGCACACACACTCCCTGGATGCCAATCTAGAACCTCTGCCCCACATTTTTCAAATCAGCCTCATGGTGGCGCTATAACAGGCCGATTTGTGTGGCCTGGTTGTTACCAGCTAATCTCCGGCGCCGTTGGCCCGATCGCTGCCAAACTGAGTACACACACTCCCTGGATGCTAATTCAGAACCTCTGCCCCACATTTTTTAAATCAGCCTCATGGTGGCGCTATAACAGGCCGATTTGTGTGGCCTGGTGGAGACCTGTGCTCGGAAGAGCACTGCTTGTAAATTGTTTCTCCCCGCTGGCAAAGTCCATGGAAGGTTGCCAACAGGTTTCGGCCTCGGGTCTTAATTAGTCAAAGCACAATAACCAGGGACGTGCTGGGCCCCTGAATCAGCCCGGGAAAAAGAGTTGGAGAGGCCCTCATTGCGTGCTATAGAGAGAGATCTCTCTATAGCGCTGCTGCTACTCAAAGATTTGCCATTTCAGATCATGACAAGTGACAAGACAGTGGGCCAATTGCATGAGTTATATTTCGTCGTTGTCGGGTGGAAACCTTATGTCCAAAACCGTTTGTTTTGTATTTATCATTTTAAAAATGATTTAAACTAGTGAAAACAGCCAATCTATAAGCACACAACGCCTCGTGGTGTGAGGCGTTGTGTGCTTGTAGATCTGCTGTTTTCACTACTTTTGTGCAAACAGTTTATTTTTTACTTTTGTGCAAACAGTTTAATTTTTACTTTTGTGCAAACAGTTTAATTTTTACTTTTGTGCAAACAGTTTAATTTTTTTCCTAATGGCCGGCCTGGACCGGCCGGGAATGAACCAGCCGTTCGGGAGGCGTATTTGGAATGGACACCCGGGCTCCAGACGGAGCCGCTCGATTGTCCACGACACTGCAAGCGGCGCGCAGGCCAGCGGACCTTGGTCCTGCTCTTCGCCCCCGAGCGCCGCAGGCGCGAGTGGCCGCGAAGAGCGGGCCAGGGCCGCGCGGCCGGCGGAGCGCCGCGCGAGTTACGAAGCCGTGGTGAATGCAATCGTTATATTTATGCCCAGGCCGTAAGGCCTGGGCAAGCCCACGATAAACGCCCTGTCCAAGCGACTACAATTGAGCGCTCCCTAGCTCCGCTTCAGCCAATCAAAAGCTTCGGTGGGCGGGGTTTCCCTGGAGCCCGGGTGTCCATTCCAAATACGCGTTCGGGAGTTGTCCCACTTTTCCCAATGGCCAGCACGTCCCTGACAATAACGTGCCAAAGAAGAAGTCCCCGGCTTGCCTTGGCCATCTCCCTCTACGTGACAGCAAACCATCACTCCCATGCAGGTGACTTGTCACATGCAGTGAAACATGCATGGAATGAGAAAGAGGCATGGAAGAGATTCTGTTTACATTTCTATAAGCCAGGGAAACTAGCTCACACCCTTTCTCCTGCACGGCACCCGTCCATCAGATTGACATCAGCCTTTATCTAAAGAACACTGGCTGAAATTCAGACAGACAGAACTTGTAGTTCAAGTCTAGGAAGTTGTACGTGACTCTGTTTTCTAGACCAGTGGTTCTCAACCTTCTCAGGCCGTGACCCCCAAAATAATCATATTTTAATTGGGGACCCCCACCCTGACGCGTTGCGAGGCGTTGTGAGCATGTAGATCGGCTATTTTCACAATATCCGCATGTCTAATATTTGACAATTTGGCCATTGTTTAATTTATCATTTTAGAGGTATTAAAAAGTCCCTAAATTGTCACTTTAGAAATGTGCAGATACCCTCTATACACTTAAACCTTATGTTGGTTTGTTTACTGTTGAGTGAGAAAACAATGTTTCACAATAAGTTAATCATCCGGGGACCCCCCAAAATAGTTTGGGGACCCCCTTGTGGGTCCCGACCCACAGGTTGAGAACCACTGCTCTAGACTGGCGTGACTTTCTGGGAGGAAAATGGCGGCCACAGAAGAACAATGCATCGGCCATGCATAGGGATGGGTATCGTCTGCGATACTTTTAATGGTATCGATCGCATGACGTCGATACTATCGGGTATCGGTTCACGTAAAAACGAACGATACCTCGTTTAGATACTCTGGAACGCACCCCTGGCCGGTCGCATCTGTAACAGTTGGGCTACTGAGAGTTTAATGACTGCGTTAGTAGGCTACACTCGTTACTGTGGAAAATAGCAGACAATAGCCTATAATGTTTATTATTATGATGATTATCCAACGTCTATACTCTCCGCTCCGCCACACTGTGTGATCATCATCATCACCTCTGCCCGCAGCAGCGAGTCACCACTCTTTCTGTGTTGAAGTTAAACTTAAATAAAAAGTATCGAAAATGGTATCGAAAAGGGTATCGTATCGATTCCCAGGTATCGAAAAAGGTATCGTATCGATTCAAAGGTGAACGATACCCATCCCTAGCCATGCATGCACGGCTCCTCCAGTCAGATCATTTAATGTCAATCACTTGTGTTGGCCTGGCATTGTTGTCGTTGCCCTGAAAAGAGATTTCTGCCTGAAACCTGCTTGACCGGCTGTCCTCCAGAGTCTCCAGAGACAGAGGAGAATGGAGTCATTCATTTGAAAAGGGCCTTTCATTCATAGGACTGATTTGGGTTTCATCTCACAACAATTGCCTTTCATAGTGAAATCTTTAGCAATAATGAATACTGGGATAATGGGATGAGAGTGTGTGCATGCAGGGGTGTTGCACCAGGTTCTGGGCCCTGCATGGGTACAAGGATTCCCTGCAGGCCCCCCCATGAATGTTCTTCATAAGGGGAGGGGGTTTAACCCATTTAGACTGGGAACGCAATATGTTGTGCTTTGACTGTTGAAAAATAGTAGATCTACGCTCAAGCTTGTAGATCTTGTAGATCTGCTATTTTTGAAAAATCATGAAGATTTGTGCAAGTCTTTGAATATTTTTGACCCGATTCTATAAATCCTTCTAAGTTTTTTTTTTGAAAAACCTATGTTTCTATGTCAGTGGTGCTCTTTTTCACGTGAAGGACTTCTATGTCAGTGGTGCTCTTTTTCATGTGAAGGACCCCCAAAATGATATGTATTTGGCCACGGACCCCCATCTCAAAATATTTAGTTCCAGTGACCCCCAGAAGCAAAATTTTTGTTACAAATGCTAGAAGGTCCTGGGTTCAATTCCCGCCAGGGGACGCTGTGGGCGCTGGGGGCGTGTTCCTCCCTCCGCGTCATCAGAGCCCACACCCTAGGTGGGATTGGCGATAGGGCCTTTCTGTGTGGAGTTTGCATGTTCTCCCCGTGACTCCTAGGGTGGATACCCTCACAAAAACATGCTGTAGTCCTGGTTTCTATAATACCTCCCCCTAACCAGCCAGGTGCTCCCCAATTCCTCTGGCGCGGCAGGGGGAGAGCGGAAACCAGGACTACAGGTTAGGTAGTTGGCACTGGGTGAGAAAATGGGTTGCAAAGAAAAAAAAATGTAAGTAGATTTGCACACATTTTCACAACTTTTCCAAAATAGCAGATCTACAAGCTCGCAGCACGGCTGTGTAATAGCAGAAAGGAGAGATGACCACGAGAAATTGTTAGAGAGCGAAAGAAATAATGTGAGGGAGGGAGGGAGGGAGCACTGTAAAAATTGACACTTTGAATCAAAGTAAAAAAATTGCGTCAATTTGTTACACGCAATTGTATTACTTTCTCTCAACTTAAATAAAACACCTTCCTACAAAGCAAATATATTTACTTAATTTGAATAAAATAATTTCTTACAATTAACAAATCTAAACTAATTACTTTACTTTAAGTTGAAAAATAAACTTGTAAGAAGTTTATTTTTTTAAGTTGAGAGAAAGTAAAATAATTGCGTGTAACATTTGACGCATTTTTTTAACTTTCTCTCAACTAAAAAAAACACCATTCTACAAAGCAAATATATTTACTTACTTTGAATAAAATAATTTCTTACAATTAACAAAACTAAACGAATTACTTTACTCCAAGTTGAAAAATAAACTTGAAAGAAGTTTATTTTTTTAAGTTGAGAGAAAGTAAAATAATTGCGTGTAACATTTGACGCATTTTTTTTTAACTTTGATTCAAAGTGTAAATTTGTGTCAACCTGTTGAATGAAGATTAGAATTAGTTTAACATGACATTTACATGAAATTACAAAGACACAAAAGTATATTCTCAACATTTATTATGGCATCTTCCAGAACATAATAGAACCAGAACCATAATTGCAAAGTGCCCTGTGCATGTGCACAATATACATTCACTTCTGGGTCAGCGAAATTAATCTCTGATCCAACAACACAATGCACATCCAATAAAATTAGCGCATTACCTCTTCTGTGTAATGTTCTCCTTAAAAAATAGCACAGCCTTAACGCTATAGTGGACTAACCCAGTCTGTCTCACAGGAATCAGTCAGTATAAAGTGAAATGTCTTAAGACAATGTGGCAAAAAAATATAACCAAAATTTGGAATGACTGCAACTGTTTTCTCATTCAATAGATTATCTGTTACAAAGAAATTCATTTCAAGGAAAACATCACACTTGTCATGAGGTCCAGGATATGCATTTATCACATTCACAAATTGACTGCCAATAACATGACTGTCAGATCATTTTGAGCTCATCTTTACCATTTGCTGCCAATTAGCGCATTACCTCTTCTGCGTAATGTTCTCCTTAAAAAATAGCAGAGCCTTAACGCTATAGTGGACTAACCCAGTCTGTCTCTCAGGAATCAGTCAGTATGTAACAGTAAATCAGTAATCAAGATATTAAACAAGCCAGACAGTAAACCAACCAACCTACCAGCCATCAAATCAGTCAGTCTGTAACAGTAAAATCAGTAATCCAGCCAGTAAAATCAGTAATCCAGCCAGTAAAACAACCAGCCATACAGTAAACCAGCCAGTCATCAAATCAGTCAGGAATCTAATCAGGCAGTAACACAGTAAGTAAGGCTCTGCTAACTATTTATACTCATCCCATTTCAAAGGAACAAACCATATTTTTTCCTCTGATAACAAAAACAACATCCTTACATTCCTACACACTTTGGCTGAGGTTTCACAGGTATTGCAGAATTATTTTGCTCTCCATGTGCATGAGGCTCTTAAAATATAAAGAACATAAAAATCTATCACATTTTGGCTGAGGTTTTACAGGTTTAGGCTCCATCTATCCATCCTCTACCCATTTTACAAATGAAAACAAATTAAGGCACAGAATGTTTTAAACAGAATGTGTGATTTTTAAGGCTCACATTAACCTTGCTCCAAATTTAGACAAGTAAAGACTTTACACAACATCTTGTAGCATTCCTGCAAGGTTCTGTACCCTTTTTGACATCTTTCTGCTCTCAATGTCCATGATGATTTTCTGAAAGGCCTCAAAACAATACTTGAGCTCTTCTGGATACTTCAAGTTCAGGGCATAGATAAGGCCAAACAGCATGGTGGCACAGGCAGAAGCAACTGAGGACAGCTCACTGAGTACCTCAACACCATCAATAATGATGCCAATTTCCACCGGCTTGCAGAGAGGACCTTTATCTTCACGCAGGACAAACACCCCCATGGTGGTTTTCGCAAGCTCCGTCTCAGCCTTATCCTTCTCGACAACCTGAAGACGGACAGACAAGGAGGGATAAAGAGAGAACATTAGCATTTGTCAAAGTTAAATAGACAAGACTGACTGACTGACTCACCTCTTAAGAGACAGGACTGACAAACTTTAAAGGTGTAGTTGCATAATAACAAGGCAAGTCAGGCTGTTTCTCAGTGCCATGTGTTCACAGTACATAGGTATAATCAAGGTCAAAGAGTGCATATACAACATACATGACACAAGACAGAAAGCTAAATGTTTACCTGTAAAGGAGCACACAGCCAGACATCAGTACACAGCAAGACTTACAGTCTCACCTGTTCTTCAGATATAGATAGTATAGCAACTTAAAGTGACACAAGGGTTTCCGGTCTAATCTGGGTTAAAAGATGCCAATACAAACTTTCCTTACCAGGTACTCTTTAATCAGGTCGCTCTCATCTTCACCCAGGTACATGATGAGGCACTTGAGAAGACACTCTCTTCGGATGTTTATTTCCAGACTCTGTAGAACAGATATATTTGAAAACATTAAATAGATTAAAATGCAACTTTACATTACTGGCCTAATGGTAATCAAAGTAAGACTCCCTAATCGGGAGATAAACTACAGTCAGGTCGCAAATGTGTTTTGCAAAAATCGGCCTGATGGTGACGCTAAATGGGACAGATCCATGTTGATTATATGACTACACATACTGTGTACCGCTTTGATTTTAGGGCAAAATCTGTAAGAGCATTGTCCAAAAATGTGTTAATTTCATACCTGAGCTATAACTTGAAGTGTATCCTTTGTCTTTTCACGGATAGCTCCTCCTTTGCTCCGGATGATGTTAAGCAGCTCACCGCTCCGTCTATCCAGAGATGCCATAAATCTTGCTTTGAGGGGTAATGTGGTGATGCGCTGGAATTCTGCACATATCTGAAACATACAAGAGATTTCATTTAAGATATATGAAAGCAGGCAGGTGGTGTTAGGAGAGAAATGCATGTGGTGAGGTCGAGACAGCTATAGAGAGAGGGATGACAGAGGGACACAGGAAGAAAGCCGTGAAGACCATGCAAAGAGTCATAGGTGGGAGAAGAGGAGCAGATTGATTGAAAGACAGCAGCAGGCAGTTCTGAGACAAGTAGTGTAACAGCAAAGTCAGGGCACACTGCAGTTACAATTAACAGAGCACCTCCTCTTCTACAAACAGAGCTGGCCATCGCTCCTGCAGCAGTTCCACCCTGGGCTGTTTATCCATTTCTTGTCTCCGCAGGGAAAACGTCTTGGCCATTGTTGGCCTTGGAGTGGACGGCTGAGGGAGAGAGAGACAAGAGAGACATGATTTGCAAGTTTCACAATTTCTCAAAAATAGCAGATCTACAAGCTCGCAGCAGGCAGGTTGCCTATGTGCATGACAACGTCCAACATGTCTATGCTTTAACACTTACAGAACAACCAAGGGTTCAATGTCCACAGCAGCAGAGCAGAAGTTCAGAACAGCAGACTGAATCTGATGGCAGCAAAGCCTCCAAAGAGCCAGGGGCTAACCTGTAGACAGGAAGGAAAGACATTTACAACTCACAAAATTATGACATGAAATAAACTAAATAAAACATGTCTGTGTGAAGCCACCTATCAGGATAGAAGTGACCTTCAGGTCACATGTATACACAAATTGGCCTTTAAGTGGCATTGAAAGCAACCTCATGATGGCACTAGAAGACGGGCGTGTGAGAAATTAGGGGCGTAGGTTGTGGTTTGCCAGCCAAGAGTGTGTGTGCAAAGTTTGGCATGGATAGGGGCAACAGTGGCGGAGATAAGAGTAGGACCAAAAGTGTGACGTTATGGACAGACTGAAGGAGGGACTGACACAGCTGGTGGCGGTTTTGATAGTAACTGTGACCTGACAGTCGCAATAATAAGGAAGTGACTCACGTCTGCAGATAGAGTATGAGGGAGGCGTTCTGCAGGCCCACAGGGTTGCAGCGCACCGTGTAGTTGACCGTCTGGCTGGATGTGAAGGCCGGGCGGCCCCAGCTCAGGAAGACCGCAGAGGAGCTGTTGGCCTTGGAGTGGACGGGGGCACCAGGCGGTCTCTGACGGCTGAGGGGGGAGAGAGACAAGAGAGACATGATGTGAAACGTAGTGTGAGATGTCTGGCGCTCGCAGTCAGGCAAGTGCATGGTAACGTCCAACATGTCTATGCTTTAACACTTACAGAACAACCAAGGGTTCAATGTCCAAAGCAGAAGAGACAGCAGACTGAATCTGAGGGCAGCAAAGCCTCCAAAGAGGGGCAAACCTGTAGACAGGAAGGAAAGCCATTTACAACTCACAAAATTATGACATGAGATAAACTAAATAAAACAAGTATGTGTGAAGCCAGTAAGCCACCTAGAATTACAATTATACACCAGTAAGACTCCCTAATGGGACAGATCCATGTTGATGACATGACTTTAGAAATACTGTGTACCGCTTTGCTTTGCGTGGCCAAGTGAATGGTTTGCAGAGAAGACAGAAACCGACCAGTCTGTAGACAGAAAGGAAAGTCACACCAAAGGTTAATATTACCAAGTATCGAGGGTTTAAAACCTATTTAAACCTGAACGCAAATCTCTGTCACTTTAGATTTGAACCACTTTAACTAATATTTTATGCTTTAACTATTAAAAAAATAGCAGATATACAAGCTCACAGCGCGGCACTCGGTGCCGGGCTGCGAGCTTGTAGATCCCATTTCCCATATTCCCTCCTGATTGGCTAACATTGCCTTCTAAAGTTTATGTATTGGTAACACAGTCTTGGCATTTACACATTATACACTTAACTGGTGAGCCAAGGTTTCACAGTCCGCATTTTGCATTAAAGCCATCTATGAAACAGTTCAATCTGAAATAAATATACCAGTGAGCCCACCACTGAAGTGAAGGTTCTGCAGAGAGGCCAGGAACAGCCAAGGAACAAGAAACCGACCAGTCTGTAGACAGAAAGTAAAGTCACACCAAAGGTTAATATTACAAAGTATCGAGGGTTTAAAACCCATTTAGACCTGAACGCAAATCTCTGTCACTTTAGATTTGAACCACTTTAACCATTATGTTATGCTTTAACTTAAAAAAAAAAGTAATAATAATAGAAGATACACAAGCTCACAGCGCAGCACTGTGCCGCGCTGCGAGCTTGTAGATCTGCTACTTTTGAAACACTTGTGCAAGTCTGAATATTTTTGACCCAATTCTATGTCTTCTAAATCCTTCTTCCAAATGAGTGGTTCTCAAACTTTTTCACAACAGCAAATGTTCTTTGCACCTTAAATATTTTATAACATATTATATATATATATATTTAAAGATATATTCAAAGACTTCAAGGAGGAAAAACAAAAACGATTTTTCAAAAACAGAACATCTACAAGCTTGCGGTGCTGTGCACTTGAATATCTGCTATTTTTCAATACTTAAAAGCATTAAATAATTCTAGAAATAAATTAGTTAAGAGGTTAAATGTCACAAAAATACACAACATGAATCCACATTGATAGAAACGATCATTTGTAAACATTAAAGCCATCTATGAAACAGTTAAATCTGAACCATATATAATGGCCATGGGGGTCCCAGCTTCATTCTTCTCTCACTAAGGAGACCAGCATAAGCATCTACAAGCACAGTAGCTCACAACACACTATCGCACTGTAGATCTGCAATAAATAAAAAAATAAAACAATTGATTCCTCTATGATATTCAAAGCATACCATCATAACCATCATCATATCCACCATCAGCCTAGCTGCCAAGTATAGCCTTTACCTCCTGCATTACATGCAATTACAAGCAGCTGGTACACACAGGATGCTTCCTAACACTAATAATCACCTGCACAGCATTTCTTGACAGAAAGTAACTCATATCATGTTTACAGTGGATTTTTATCAAACACTTTGCACATTGGATAATACAAGCTTTCATAAAACTACAATGTTGGTGAGTTTAACGTTTAATATACTGTATTCACATAGCACTTTTCTGTTTGGATGCATGGGTGTTGAAACTATAGCCTATTCAACATCCATTTGTCACAACCAAAAGCATAAGTGAACAATCCTGCTCCTCCTCCTGCTGTCAAAAAGTTGAAATTATTATACAATGTGAAACTGTCACACTTTGAGCTTGTAGATGTTTATTTCTTACATTAGGTTTAATCCATAGATATATCATAAACTAGACCAGGTCACCTGGTTGTGCCAGACCCGCAATGAAAACTAGTATGGCACTGAACTAACACATGAACACACAGGATTTTATAGTCTCAGCAACAAAGCGTAGTGAGCTTGTAGATCGGCTGTTTTCACTAGTATGGCACTGAACTAACACATGAACACACAGGATTTTATAGTCTCAGCAACAAAGCGTAGTGAGCTTGTAGATCGGCTGTTTTGACTAGTATGGCACTGAACTAACACATGAACACACAGGATTTTATAGGCTGAGCAGCTGGAAATGTTTGTGAGCTTGTAGATGGGCTGTTTTCACTAGTATGGCTGTGGGGCAAATGTTTTGCAGCACTGAACTAACACATGAACACACAGGAATTTATAGTCTCAGCAGCTCGTCAGCCAACTCAACTCAGCTGGTCCCGTACAGGTGACGGCACTCAAGGCAATCAGCCGAGCAAGGGAAGGGAGGGGCTGATGAGCAGTCAGAGGCAAACACAGGCACACTGAGGAAAAGAGGGACACTGAGGAAAAGAGGGACCGACCGACCGACCGACAGACCGACAGACCAACAAAGCCTTATGTAGGCCGACCCCCTGGGTCTGGCAATAATACAGGAGGTAGCCACATTGTACACCTAGGCCATTTGAAAATAGATGATCTACAAGTTCACAACGTGAGTTAGTAGATCAGCTATATTCAAATACCGGTTATTTTGTACTTTTACTTTTAGTACTTCAGTAAATTGAGATTCCACACACATTCATACACTAACAGCCAGCCCCAAAAAGTGGCGAGTCAATCGGACACTCCTGAACGGCGCCGCCGAGCGGCGGCGCGGGGGTCCGCAGGGGTCCCCGGAGCTCCGGGGGGTCCCCGGCCGATTCGACGTGACGGCCGAGGCCGAGGCCCCTCGGTCGGACGCGAGAAGGAGCCGCGTCAGCACCTCGCCGCCCGGTTCTGAGTCTCTATATCCCCAGGAGGGGTGCCCTAAGACTTACATTTTGAATTCCAGACGTACGTGTAACTGTAACCGGGTATTTCTACATTGCAGTATTTATACTTGTGCTTAAGTAAAACATTTCAATACTTTCCCCCCCACCACTGTATATAGGGCTAAAAGAGACGATTTATGAGCTCGATAAACAAAACAAAACAAAACGCTGGTTGCCGCCCCTCTCTCTAGCTAGCTCTGTAGCTAGCTCTGGTCCTGCTCTAGCCGGTGCCTAGTTAATGTCCATTGCGTGCATCCGTTTTAGATCGCACCAACTCACAAACTGTATCCGGCCATTTCTGCATACACTTACACGCATGCTAAAATTCCATTTCCGTTTCCCGCACGGACCGGAAATAAAGGCGAAAAGCCCCGGCTCTATGCTATAGCCCCCGGCCGGTTAGCGAGCCCAAAACAACCAAACTAACAAGACAACTTGCGTTCATTTCACACCACCACTAACCTAATTTAATAAACCCACAACTTCACAACACGGCGACACGCACCGTGCTTGATAAATACGCTATCGGTGGTACACGCGGGAACGCTGATTCAAGCTAACTGTGCAGTGGTAGCTGGTTGTTACCCTATGCTAACGTTAGCATTATCCACCACCACAAAGCACATAATATTAATTAAACATGCCTAAAATGCTTTTGAAAAAATCCAGCAAATACTGCAGCATGCATAGAAAATGTAAATATATCGGCCACAGTTCATGTTAGTTCATTGCAATACTTAGTGAGTTGTTGTGACATAAATTATATTATATTATTATAGTCATAAAAACGGGGAAACAGCGAGATTTGTAAAACAATGGCTGGTCTTTTTAACATAAAATAATGGACATTAAAATAATGGATATTTTATTAAAACATTTCATATTTCTTACCGTTGTTTGTGAATATTTGAATTACCCGCCGTCCGTCTTCCCAATGCAAACAGCTACAGTGCGGACAAAAATCCAAGATGGCGGATATTTATACGAAGGCGGTACCAAACAGGACTGAACCTGATGACGTCAGAATCACGTGAATTCAAAGGAACCTGAAAATGCACTTTCTTATCAAGCTAAAAATGTACTTTGATCCTAAATAAGGCAGATTTACTTTGAAGTAAGCTGATTGAAGTAGGTTACATCAATGAATAGACAGTATAGTAATTTTATTACTTCAGATCAAGCAGAAACAACAATTTATATGAATGGCCAGCCAAGTGCACTATTTACAGTGAGGGAGGGAGGGAGGTGTGGCCGAGAAGGGGTGTGTCCCAGGTACATACTGGATATTCTCGTTGGTTGAGGATAGGTGAGATGTAAGAAGAGGGGGCGGGACCGTCTGAGCGGCATGGCAACAACACGCTTATAAAGGCAGAGGTCGTCCCAGCAGGTGACAGTCCAGTTCAGCTCACTTGTTATACTTCAGTGAACCAAGGCACCGTCAGGCTGCACCCTCACATAATAACAATGCTCAGCCTCATCAGATTACCACGTGTTTTCACCATCAACCAAGTGCCCAAAGTAAGTTCTCTTCTTATTCGCTACATCTGTATGCTGACATTTAAACATGCTGACTCTGAGAGGTGAATCGATAGCGAAATATGGATAGATAGCGGCTAGATAATGGAAAGAAATGTTCTCAAAGCACGTTGATATGGCTATAATAATGTTGTTGATAATATAATATTTGGGATATTTATTTCATAGAGAGTAATAAGAATAAGAATGAATAAATAGAGAGAAATACAAAAATAAATCAAATCTGGAGGGAATAAGAAGAAGGGGAGGTCGAGGGCAAGGGGGGAAAGGTGATCCATCAAAGAAAACACATGATCTACATATTTACACTTAGTACCTGAGATAAGACGTAAAGCAGCAGATGTATACTGACTGTACTTGAGGACGTTAGTTAAGGCAGTGGTTCTCAACCTGTGGGTCGGGACCCCCAGGGTGGTCCCCATTATTTTGGGGGATACCCAGATGATTAACTTAATGTGCAACATTGTTTTCTCACTCAACAGTAAACAAACCAACTCAAGGTTTAAGTGTAGAGAGGGTATCTGCACATTTCTAAAGTGACAATTTAAGGACATTTTAACACCTCCAAAATGACAAATTAAACATTTGTCAAATTGTTAAATATTATGTAAGCAGAAATTGTGAGAATAGCCGATCTACATGCATGTAGATTTGCTATTTTCACAATAGAACCGTGTTACACAAAATGTAATGCCTCAACAGTTACTCTTAGTGCTCGTCAGGGTGGGGGGTCCCCAGTTAAAATATTATTATTTTGGGGGTCGCTGCCTGAAAAGGTTGAGAACCACTGAGTTCAGGTGCTAGAAAAGAAAAGAAAAAAGAAAAAAACAAAAAGTCCAAAATCAGTGCGTTGACCGTTGTGAGAACCTAACAGCGTGTTTTCTCGGGTCAGGTGTTCCATGAGGACAGCATCATCTCTGGCTACCGCCACCCCTGCAGCTCAGCCACAGACTGCATCCTCAGCCTCTTCCAGATGACCAACGAGACGCTCAACATCTGGACACACTTTCTGCCTACCTGGTCAGTCAGTCTGTCACAATTTAAATGTGTCATACCTGCTCAGTCAGTCTGTCACAAAGTTAAATGTTTCATACCTGGTCAGTCAGTCTGTCACAAGTTAAATGTTTCATACCTGGTCAGTCAGTCTGTCACAAGTTAAATGTTTCATACCTGGTCAGTCAGTCTGTCACAAGTTAAATGTTTCATACCTGCTCAGTCAGTCTGTCACAAAGTGAAATGTCTTATCATTAGGGATGGGTATCGTCTGCGATACTTTTAATGGTATCGATTGCATGACGTCGATACTATCGGGTATCGGTTCACGTAAAAACGAACAATACCTCGTTTCGATACTCACCCCTGGCCGGTCGCATCTTAACAGAGTTTAACTGAGAGTTTAATGACTGCTTTAGTAGGCTACACTCGTTACTGTGGAAAATAGCCGACAATAGCCTATAATGTTTATTATGACGATTATCCAACGTCTATACTCTCCGCTCCGCCACACTGTGTGATCATCATCATCACCTATGCTCTACCGCAGCAGCGGTAGAGAAGTTAAACTTAAATAAAAAGTATCGAAAATGGTATCGAAAAGGGTATTGTATCGATTCCCAGGTATCAAAAAAGGTATCGTATCGATTCAAAGGTGAACGATACCCATCCCTACTTATCATCAGTCTGTTACAAAGTTAGCCTAAATGTTTCATAATTACCATTGCCGACGAGTGGAAGCCTTGTATGCCCAAAACGATTAGCCTACTTTTCAGAAAATGGAGGAGAAAAAGAACATGTGTTCCAAAGGATATTTAGGCACACGCTCTTGTTGGTACTGTTCAATGGTTCAATATATACATGTACAGTATACAGCAGGGGTCGGTAACCTTTTTGACATGAAGTGCCATGTTTTCATTTTCTTGATAGTCAGTGTGCCATAACACATCAAAATATCATATTTCCAGTTGATTTGGACAGGCTGCAAAATACAACCTTTATTTTTGTCATTCCTCTTTAGAAATACTGTATATTATTTTACATTAGGATGTAGGCTTAATGATCATTAGACTCAAGCAATAACCCACTCTCCCAGACTGTCTCCCAGACTAGTCAGTCTCTCCCCAATCAAAGTTATAAGCTTGAATGAATGTAGAATGATATGCAGGCAGTAAGTTCCATATACCGGTAGATGTGTGGGCTCTCTCACACTTCTGCCAGTGTGCCAGTGATCTTCCATTGTGCCAATGTTGGCACCCATGCCTAAGGTTGCCCAACCCTGGTATACAGTATGTGTTTTTCTTTTTCCCCCAAAGAATAGCAGAGGTGTTGCGAAACGATGCAAGCTTGTAGATCATCTATTTTTGCTACTTTTGTGTGACACTGACTGGTATGACGAAGTAGGACATTAATGGACATGAAACATAAAAAGTTGAAATGTGGAGATGCAAGGCTTCTTCTGCATGTTTCTCAGTGTTTCCGTAATTGCTTGAGCATGGAGAATGAATGATACCTAGACTTCTGCAGTCCATCATCCACGTGACATTGTGAGTCCCCTGCCTTTGTTTGTTAACGCAAGAGGAATTGGCTTTTTCAGTGTTAATGTGATTACCTCATCTCAGTGCCTTAACTTTTTAAAGAAGTTGTTAGAATAATATTTGCTAGATGAGCTGCTGATGCGATACAATGCAATGCGAGTGTGGTCGGTCTAGACCAGTGGTTCTCAAAGTGGATACCAGGGACTTTGTGGGTTCCTTTAGGGCAGGGTTCCCCAATTAGTTTTCCCCAAGGGCCGAATTATGTCTAGGGTACCAAGCCAAGGGCCACAGCATTGCAGGGGGCGACGGCGGCGTTCCCGCTACTCCAGCGACAGTTCAGATATCGTCGTTGTCGGGTGAAAATCTTGTATGTCCAAAACCGTTCGTTTTGAATTCGTAATTTTTTTAATTATTTAAACTAGTGAAAACAGCCGATCTACAAGCGTTGTGTGGTTGTAGATCTACGGTTTTCACTACTTTTGTGAGACGGCCTTGTATGATTTGCAAAAGAACGTACAAATTTGGAGATACAAGATTTCCACCCGACGACGACGACGATATACTAGTGTTGTTGCTGCTCTTATACCACCATTATTACTGGGGGGTTGGTGTGGGCCAGACAGTAGCCCCCGTGGGCCGCAAATGGCCCGCAAATGGCCCGCGGGCCGCCTATTGGGGAAACCTGCTTTAGGGGGTCTAAATTGACCCATGCAAGTCTGTACTTAAGAGCAGACCTTGAACTGTAAAAGTTTGAGAAACACTAGTCTAGCCAACACCAGCTCAGGACCCTCCACACCCTCCTGTCTAGCATCAGGGTCTTGGGCTCTGCAGTGTTGTTAGCTCCGCTGTCACACCGCATGGCATCTGCGTAGGTGGTGTGCTTCTTGCCTTTCCTGGCTTTGCCCTGGGTTGGCTCCCACAGTGTCAGTTTGCTTGCCACTAGTCCGACGCAGTGTCCTGCCAGCCTCATCCTTCTCTCTCTGACCTTGTCTGTGACCCATGGTAGGTCCCAGTGGAGGACCACATTTCTGATGAGTCCGTCCATATGTGACATTCGTAGCATTCTTGTGTAGATTCCATCCAGGGCCCTTTCCTGTTGTGCTGTGAGCTGATGAATTGGATTCTCATGTTATCTGCTGTGATTCAAGAAGGCCTATAGTTCTCAGTAGCAGGGGTCATCAATATGTCCGTACATGGACAAATGGACAAGTCTCCAGGTTTTCTCCAGAATATGTATGACAATGACACTGATTTATTATGACACTATGGGCCCTATTTTCGTCCATGCCTTCCCACTTATCGCTAAACTTCTTCGCCTTTTTTTTACTATTTTGAGAATCATTTTTAAATAGTTCATATAGCTGATCTACAAGCTCACAACATGTCGATGTTGATCGGCTATATAGATTTTAAAAGGTTTTTCAAAATAGTAAAAAACTCGTTCAAACGTTTTATTTGTAAGGACCCCATAACTCTGCGAGTGTACAAATGGAACCAAATGGACCCATGAAGTCGCATTACAAGTGTGTGGGGGGCTGGGGGAGAGGGTAGGTGACAACAACAACTTTATTAGGAAAAAGAAGATTGGAAAGTGCGATAACAGATAAAAGCAATAAAACACTAAAAACAAGAGTTCACACAAAGTCAACTGGGAAAGGCAATTGCAAACAGGTGGGTTTTCAGGGTGGTTTTGAAGGTAGGGAGGGGAGGCAACACTCTGATGTGTTTGGTTCCATTTGAACACTCTCAGAGTTACAGACCTGTTATGGGCATTCAGGGCTAGCTCTTTGTGTTTCTGGTAATATCATTGTCTGCATTTTGTATGTCTGTGGAAAATCTATTTTATACAAATGAAATCAAGTTTCTCCCACATGACACATCATTTGGGAGAAACATGAAAAGTTTGCATAATTAGGGTTCAGATTCCTCTGCACTTGCGTAAGTTCTTTATACTGGCATTTCTCTGGCATGTGAATAAACCAGTTTCTCATGTCCAAGCCACCCTTGCATAATAATAAGTCACCCCTGCGAAACAATGAAACACGTGCAGACCGGTCTGCACACCAAAAAAAGCAGTTACTGTAGGTCTTCAAACAATCTTGGGCTAATATACTTCAACCTGCAGTTATATTACTTTGCGTCAACAAATCTGATCTAATATACTGTATATACAGTACATTTCTTATAATGGACTAAATTGACTAGTCTACTTAGCCACTTAAGCCCTATTTTATAGTTCATTGTACCAGGTTTTTGCACAAAATGTGCATTGTATCATTATAATTTGACCAACCTTTAGGACACTTTCATTGTTTGTTTGGAACGACAGCACAACAACACCCAGGGTGACTGATTCTTTAGATCTCCTAGATTCACAAAGCCTTGTTCTCACTGGTCTCCTGTGTGCAGCAAAGCCCTCAGGCATAATAGCTCTCTAGTATTACATTTAACCGTTGGTTACAGGTCAGTACCTCGGCCCGGGGTCAGGGATCCTAGAGGAACTTGGCTAAAACAATACATAGTTACAGACACAACAATAAAAGCATTTCAACCAGTTTACGTTTACGTAAGGTGGCGATCATTTGTCATCAGATTTAGACCATGGACAGTGATTGAGACAAAGAAAGAAAGAAAGAAAGGAAGAAAGGAAGAAAGAAAGAAAGAAAGAAAGAAAGAAAGAAAGAAAGAAAGAAAGAAAGAAAGAATGAATGAATTTCTTGGGGTGTGGGCACGCACGCACGCACGCACGCACGCACGCGCGTGCGTGCGTGCGTGCGTGCGTGCGTGCGTGCGTGTGTGTGTGTGTGTGTGTGTGCGTGCACGCGCACGTGTGTGTCTAGAGAGAACAAACAATTAGAATACACCCATCGTAGCATGAATTCCATGAATGCATGTTTCATTGTGATCTGCTGCCGTAGACATGTACTGTATGTACAGTACCTTCTTTAAGAAAGACTGCATTCTTACTGTTTGTTTTGAGTGTGTTAGTGGTTAGTTAGTGGTCCCACCAGTCCTCCCCACTGAGATGATACTTGTTTTGACTGTATGGTCGAGGGAGGGTGAGTATCGTGTGTGTGTGTGTGTGTGTGTGTGTGTGTGTGTACATGAGTATCAAGCTGTGTGTGTGTGTGTGTGTGTGTGTGTGTGTGTGTGTGTGTGTGTGTGTGTGTGTGTGTGTGTGTGTGTGTGTGTGTGTGTGTGTGTGTGTGTGTGTGTGTGTGTGTGTGTGTGTGTGTGTCCTGGGACCTGGTGTGGAATTGTATGCCTGCAGTCAGACGCTAATGAGCTGGTCTCTGCTTAACGCTCTCCAATGTGTTGCCTCAATTAGTCAACTCAGTGCTATGATGGGGAAACTCACACATAGGGTTGATGTGTTAATGAAGCGCACTGAGATATGGAAACAGTGTCCAAATAGGCCTACAGCACACACCCGACAGTCCTGATATGAGCTACCTGATAAGAACTGATACATGTATATGAACAAAATGCAAAACATTGCATCCTACAACCCTGGTGATGATTTAACTCTTAACTCGTATCCTTACAGCCACTTTTACACTCTAATAAGACTTAAACTATGGTAATAACCAGCATTGCGTACATATTGTTTTGCTTGTGCATCGTGTTCTCTCCTCCTGATCCTAACTCCTCCTGTAACTGCAACGTCGAGAGCTTGCACAAAAATCACCCACTCTTACACCCGTAATCGTTTGATGCGACAATTACGTTAATTCTGATTATGCTTGTGTTATACTTGCACCTGTTGTGAGCATTGCGTTCAACTGCATGTGTAAAATGTGATCAGTAGTACACTGTACACAGTCAGACCTCTGCTACGGTGCCGATTTAATTTGATGGTGCATGTAACCAGTTAGTTCTTCCCATGGGTCCACCATGATACAAATGTTATAGACCTTAAAATGGGAAGCATCTCGGCTCTCTAAATAAAGAAAAAGCTCTATAAAATGTGTCAATTTTGTCGAGCGGAAACCTTGTATCTCCAAGTTTCAAATGTGTAAGTTCGTAAAGTAAAGCCCTGCTTCATCATACAAGGCCGTCGCACAAAAGTAGTGAAAACAGCCGATCTACAGCGCGAGGCGTTGTGTGCTTGTAGATCGGCTTGTGTGCTTGTAGATCGGCTGTAGATCGGCTGTTTTCACTAGTTTAAATAATTTTTAAAATGATACGGCCACTACACGGCGAACATTTGTAACTCAAATTTTGCTTCCGGGGGGGGGGTCCCTGGAACTTTTTATTTTGAGATGGGGGTCCGTGGCCAAATTCATATCATTTTGGGGGTCCTTCGCATGAAAAGGTTTGAGCATCACTGACATGGAAACATGGGTTTCTTGCACACATTTTCACAATTTAAAAAAAATAGCAGATCTACAAGCTCGCAGCGCAGCACTCGGTGCCGCGCTGTGAGCTTGTATATCTGCTATTTTTCAATAGTTAACATTCATGGGGGGCCCGCAGTGAATCCTTGTACCCAGGGCCCAGAATTTGGTGTGACGCCCCTGCATGATGTACAAACATGGTGCCATTGTTATTGTTTTGGTAATGCTTGATGTGATGCTTTAATAACTTTTCCTCCTGTCTCTGTTAAGGCTTGGCTTACCGTTCCTACAATACAACCAGTACATCGTGAAAAGGTAAAGGCAACATCATTTACTGTTCTGTTCTTTTCAATTTGCCACGTTCCAACATTGCTTCTCACGTTTGCTTGAAATTAGTTTTATTACTACGAAATGTTGTAGAAAAAGGATACAATATATTCTCACAATTTTCACTGAGCAACACAAAACAATATGCAAAAATAATGAACCCATTATCTTCAGAAAGTGATATGTGATTGCACATAAAACATATATCTTGTATTTCATAAAAGAAAGATTTACTCTTTGTAGCGTCCAATTGAGCAACTTGCTTTTCAGTGGAATGGGTGTTACCCAGCCTTGAACAAAGAGACCCACCCTAAAACATAACTTTAAGGTGGTTTCAGCAGGGTCATACATAGTATAAGGACTGAGACAGAGAACTCTATATATTTAATATACAGTAGCATATTATGAACTATCAGTTGGAAATCAAATGAACTCTAAATCATGTTTCATTCAAATCTGGTTTAGCTAATCTGTTGACAATGATAATACAAGTGTCTGTGTTTGAAAAGGTTGTGCGTCAGAGAGATTCCTAGAGCTGGTTGTTTGATAATTTCATCTTGTTATGAGAATGATAAGAATGAGACAGATTTAGGCTTAGTCTGTCAACATGGAAGATGTGAGACAATTGGCCACACATTTATAATAGATCCATATTTCTGCATTTTCCCAGAGTATGGTGCTGCACAAATAATAAACTATAAAAGAACTTTATCCATGTTTAACAAAACCAATTTTGGCACACAAAATGTATATTTAACATGTCACACAGAGGTCTTTTAAATGTGGTTGTGATTAGCAATAGCATTCTGAACGTACTTTTTTAAATGTGACCAAAAAAGTCGCACCCAACCTTTCACTACAGTGCAGTCTTGCCATTCCTAAATCAGCTCAAAACTAAAATGCTAGCATTACAAAATTAGTTTGTGTCACTGGTGATGCCAGATACTCAATTATTAACCAGTATTGTTTTTTGTTTGTTTTGTTTGTGTCTTGTTTCTTTTATTAAATTCTACAATAAGATGCTTTTACAAGCAGAAATTACACATTTTTATCTCATCTGTTTTTGTTCTATTTGTTGTTTTTGTTTGCCTTTTTTCTCCACTGCTGATTGTAATAGTCCCTTTTCTTATTTAACAGAACCCCAGAATCCCGTCCAAAGTTTGGAAAGGCTCTCCGTGTTGTGGCCTTTGCTTACCCCTACCTGTTTGACAGCATTCCTCTATTCTATAGGGTAAGAAAGACCACCACTACCATACACTTCCTCTATTCTATAGGGTAAGAAAGACCACCACTACCATACACTTCACACACCTAAACCGTCTCTGCCGGCTTGTGGTGGACATTTTTGTAAAAAATAGATTTTGAGCAGGCAATAATATTACCAGTAACACATAAAGATATAGCCTTGAATGACCATAACAAGTATGTAACTCTTTAGTTATGGGGGTTCTTGCAAATCAGTGTTGTTTTTGACAGCAAATTTTGATTTTAGTCAATTTTTTTTTTTTAAGAAAGTCATGATTTAGTCACCTGAAAAGTATTGGTTTTAGTCTAATTTTAGTCGACTAAATATCATACGATTTTAGTCGACTAAATCTACAGTGGATTTAGTCAACTGAAATGTATTTTGGCAGGCCTTGATGGCATCGTACTGATTTTACACTTGGTTGCGTGCTGAAAATAGCCAATCGCAGCGCGATGCGTTGTGAGCTTTTAGATCTGCTATTTTCAGCATGCAAAACCTGAGAGCAACCAAATATAAAATGGCTCTCTTCTCCACTAGTCCCTCCCTAACGTTTTAGTCTAGTTTTTATTTTGTTGACAAAATTGTCAATATATTTAGTCTTAGTTTTAGTCATCACAGCTTAGTTTTTATTTAGTTTTTATTTAGTTTTCGTCAGTGAAAAGAACGCAGTCGACAAACATTTTTAGTCATAGTTTTAGTCGACGAAATCAACACTGTTGCAAATAAAAAGTTTGAGAACCACTAGTACTAGCGGACTCATAATGTGCCATAGAGACGTAGTAAATCAGTGTCATCATACATCTTCCGAAGAAAACCTGCAGACTGACATTCAGCAATTTGGTATGATGGTCAAAATAAGAACATTATAATGGTGTGTAAAACAGAAAATCTAAGATTTGCCACAGACAAGGCCTAGTCTTTGATACATGTGTAAGTGTACAGACATAATATTGACCCCTTGCACATTATAACTAGAAACGAGTGCTCGGTGGAGACCCAAATCTCTTCCAGGAGACATGCCCCTTCCCCCTACACACTGTTGTGTCTGTCCATTCCGATTACATTATTTTGGCGTTATATGCACCTGTGTATGAAAAGGCACAGGGCAAGGGTGGGTGGGCTATGATACTATACAGCAGGGTTCCCCAATAGGCGGCCCGCCGGGGACTACTGTCTGGCCCCCACCAACCCCAGTAATAATGGTGGTATAAGAGCAGCAACAACACCAGTATATCGTCGTTGTCGGGTGGAAACCTCGTATCTCCAAATTTGTATGTTCTTTCGCAAAGTAAAGCCCTGCTTCATCATACATGGCCGTCGCACAAAAGTAGTGAAAACAGCAGATCTACAAGCACACAACGCCTTGTGGTGCGAGGCGTTGTGTGCTTGTAGATCGGCTGTTTTCACTAGTTTAAATAATTTAATAAATGATAAATCAAAATGAACGGTTTTGGACATACAAGATTTTCACCCGACAGTGACGATATCTGAACTGTCGCTGGAGTAGCGGGAACGCCGGCGTCGCCCCCTGCAATGGTGTGGCCCTCGGCTTGGTACCCTAGACATAATTCGGCCCTTGGGGAAAACTAATTGGGGAACCCTGCTATACAGGATGCCGATCATCAATTCCCAGTGTTAATTTTGACAGCAAATGTTGATTCGGTTTTAGTCATACTGTAGTCTTTTGAATACAATTAATTTTTATAATATTTTAATCTAAAATGTTTCAGTTTTAGTCAACTAAATATCATGACTTACGGTCCTTTGGTTCCGCATTGGTCCTGTTCTTCTACCGTACCGAGAACAACGAATATCACTTACACACCTTTAAAATACTAACATTCTCATGATATACATAAACATAATACATCACTGGTGTTGATGGTGAATTGGTGATGCAACTGTTTCATAACATGTCTCTGTTGTGATTGTTTTGACAGGTCTTCCTGTGTGTGGGTGACGGCTGCACAGATAATGATAGTAACATGCAGCATTACTACCACATCTCCCTGGCTTTCCTCACAAGCTTTCTGTTTGCCACTCACCTCCCCGAGCGGCTGGCCCCTGGTAGCTTTGACTACATAGGTAAGGGACAACTATTATTACACAATTGCAATGGTAAAGTAAGTACATTTACTCAAGTACGGTACTTAAGTAAAATTATTAGCTATTTTTTACTTTACTATTTCCAATTTTCAGTACTTTTACTCCACTAACAGCCCTATATATGGTACATTTCGGCCATTTGAAAATAGCCGATCTACAAGCTGTATTTCTATACATGAAATCTTGTGAAATGGGACATTCTGCATAATGAGTAGGCTACTTTGTCTTTCTACTTTTTGTACGTTAAGTAAATTTTTATGCCAATACTTTTGTACATTTTTAATTCCTGACTTTTATTTGTAACAGAGTAGGCTATTTTTACATTGTAGTATTGATACTTTTACTTAAGTACATTTGAGTACTTTTTCCACCACTGCAAAATAGTATACAGAGTTTTATTTTATTTTATAAACTTAAATTAGTATTAGGTCTAGACTTAGAGGCTATATATTATGGAAGGATAATACAAATGAACTAATTCCTTTCGTGAGTAAAGATTTACTATATTGTGAAGACGCATTCAGCGATCATTTACTTTTACATTACTTATTGCAGGTCACAGTTCACCCACTTAATTTATGACAATACTGTCTTTCTTCATCCTAACCAGTGTTAACTATAAACCAACAGTAAATTAAAACTTAACAGGGACACTTCTTGATCTTCCCTTCCACTGTGTATTATGTTGAGTAAGGATACAGGTAAGGTGGGCAATAGGGACATCTGGGCACCTCAATGTAAAATTATAGAATGTGAACATGCAATCATGATGGGGCATGAACAACTTATTGTTTATGCCCCAAAATGACTTGGTTAGGTTTTGTAGCAATTTGTATCAATTGTAGACAATATTAGACATTAATTGTCAAATTGTTAAGCATGTAATGATCATGTTAGACACTTTTGGTGCAACAGAGTCTGTTGGGTCTGTTGAACCACCAAAAGTTTAATATAGTTCAATTTGAGACTTCTGATATTAAAATGAATTATTCCAAGAACTTTTCTAGTCTTAAAACCGACTTTAGTGAGTGGAGAGTCAGAGTTTGGGATAGGAAAACTGCTAGAAGACTGAGGAGATATAATGTGATTAGTGACAACAGCAGTGCGATCATTATTATGTAAGTGATGTGAAGGAATTCTATTTGATAATGACAGGTATTTGATGTGAGACAGAGACAGAAGGATCAGCAATAAATGTATCTGTCCACAAGGGGGCAGAGATGAGACACGAAGCGGCAGGATCCACAAAATTATAGGATTAGCAGTGGAAGGTGTCTCTCGTTGTCTGATTTGGAACATGCCGCGATACATATCATGGTTTATAACACATGGGTGTTATTACAGTTGATAAAGCTTTTAATTTTGTATTCCTGTCCTGTGTGTGGGTGATAAAAAAAAAAAAAAAAAAACTTTAGTGGTTGAGGTGTTTGAGCAGTGAGTGAGTGCATCTACCACATGGGTGGATGCCACACAACTCTTCCCTCAGCCAGTTGGAGCTGGTACCTGGTGATCTATAAAGTGATGTAACCACAGAGTCTCTAATGTTCCTTCCTCTCGTAAAGCAAAACCTTGGTGGTGACATAGCTATATTTTTCAAATGAGGATCACATTTCAAAATATTCCAATGTTTGGTAATGATATTTTTAATAGCTTGGGATCAAGACTATTGTACCTTTTTTTTGGGGGGGGGGGGGATGTGTGTTGTTAATATACTGCCTGAACTCAACCAGTTCGCCTTCTGAACCAACAAATACCATGTCGTCAATGTATCAAAAATCACCTTATTTAGGAGGGAGTAGGCAGTCCTGTTCTGAATGAACTTGGATTCCCAGTGACCCATGAATAAGTTTGCATAATTGGGTGCAAAGGTTGAACCCATGGCCATGCCTTGGGTCTGGATGTAAAACTTGTTATCAAACTTGAAATAATTTGATTTCAAAATGAAATTTGTCATACAATAGAAAGAAAGAAATACATTTACTGTAGTAAATGTACGGTATGTACCTTGTAACGTTTGCCCCCAGACAGGGTCCAGACTCCAGCAGCATTGCCTGGCCTTCTCTCCCATCCTCCCCAGCGAGCTGTCTGAGCTGTGCGTCAGTTACCGTGGCAACAAGATGGACTGTCTACGAAGGAGAGACGAGGTCTGTGTCATCCTGAGGGAACCCACGGCAAAACACTGCCCCCTGGAGGTGGTCCTGGAAACTACAGGCACCAGAATCCCTCTCATAGCAGGTAACCAAACAAGGTTCAAGGTTGTACTTCATTGTTACGTCTTTTGTACAGGTACATAAGAGTAAAATTTGTTTTTGTTTGGCATCCTTCAGTACAATGCAGTCGTATATCAAAAAAACAATATAATAACAGCAAACCACATCTAAAAATAATAATAATAATAATCTAAAAAGTGAGTGCTAAAGGCAAAAAGAGCAACAGGAAAAGAAAAGAGCATCCTCAGATGTACATGTGCAAAAAGTTTGGCATATTCTATACGCCAACAGCATATTTTTCCAGTAGTTGCTTACTGTACTTACTTAACTTTTGTAGACATCTTCACAGAGTGTTCTATGTGCAACAGATTAATATATTCAACTTCACAGTATGCATTTATGTACAGTAGGTGCAATTCAACTTCACAAGGAGGGAACGTAAGGGGTATGTACAGTAGGTGCAATTCTGGGTGGGGGGGGGGGGGGGGGGTGCTAGCGATTCTTTTTTCCCTGGATCTTTCTCGTTTTTGACAGTTCGTTCATGTGCCTGACTGTTCGTGGAAAGAAGCTCTTTTGCAGTCTGTTGCTGGTAGCTTTGAGACTGCGTAGACGTTTTCCCTCACCCTTTTCACTTTGGCCTATTATAGAGTCACCACTAGGCCAAAAGAAACCTACCTGACCTGCCGGAGTCCTGTTCGGAAGAACACTGCTTCTAGTTTTTCTTTGATATTCTTCTTTGCTTTCCCTTGATGCCTTTTTGCTTTCCTGCTTTTTATGCCTTGGACACTTTATCGCTGCTTGCAGCTATATTGTTACTTGTTTTTATCATTACTCACTCAACGTCTACACTACACTACTAATATTACAGCACTACTCTCACTAAAACATCTGTAGAGTTTACATAGTTTGGAATATATTCATAACACTTTTGCCTATCAATTGATGACACCTTGGTGGACAATTTCTCAATTCACTATATATGTTTTCAATAAGGTCTTGAGGCTCATTCACTATTCAGAATGCAAATTTTCCATAGGCGGAGGTCTTTTTCAATCATCTTTTGATTCTTTTCCCAGGTAAGTGATCACAGCAGGACAATTTGGTAAGAGAAATGTGATGTTTTACACTGCATTTGTGAATTCTCAGGGGTTAGCTGACATTTGGTGGGTCAAGAGTAGCCACAATCATTGTAGTTTTGTGTCCACAACGGTTCCAATTTGGGCATACATTTTAGGCGGACTCCTGGGGTTCAAGAGGTTAAAAGTAAAACATGGATAATCGGCCTAGCTGTTACCTTGTTTTTGTCACTTTAGATTTGGAGAGAGAGAGAGAGAGAGAGAGAGAGAGAGAGAGAGAGAGAGAGAGAGAGAGAGAGAGAGAGAGAGAGAGAGAGAGAGAGAGAGAGCCTATAACCTATAATGTTATGATTATAGGTTACAGTTCTCTGACCCTCATCCACCAAGAGCAACTAAAAAGTGCACGATCAGTAATGTATCAACCAGGGCAGGAATTTCATGGAGGCCATGAAGGCCATGGCCGCCGTTGCCCCTTAGTTTGGCCTTGTGCCCCCCAAACCAATGACCTGAGGCCACAGTGGCCTTAATGCCCTAAAGCTGACTGTATCATTTAATCCTCTGTCTCTTTCTTGTCATGTAGACACCAGTGTCTTTTGTTGAGATTCTGAAGTCTTAACACCCCCGAGTCCCCATCTTAAACCAATCCAGTATCTTTGATGGTGAGCATGGATCAGATTGAAAATACCATCATTTATCTATTTCACCGCAGATTATCATCCCTAAACCTTAAATTCAACAAATTCTTTCAATGGACTAAACTCTTGTTCTATTTGATGGCCTTCCTGCCCTGGTATTTGGCCTTTGTGCCAGAGGCACAAAGGAGGCCAAGTGGCCTTGCCTCTAAAATGTCCAAATTCCAGGCCTGGTATCAACGTCTGCGATGCGATGCGAGAGTGTGGTCTAGACTCTAGCCAACACCAGCTCGGGACTCCTGGAACCCTCCACACTCTCCTACCTAACACCAGGGTCTTGAGCTCTACACTACAGTGTTGTTTGCTGAGCTACTGCGCCGCAGTGCATGTACACTACAAGGTGGTGCGCTTCTTGCCTTTCCTGGCTTAGCAACGTCTAATCAGAAACTATTTGGTGCTTCTGTGGGCTACAAATTCCAGGTAAACATCAAACATGGTACCAAACATACCAAACTGTTTTTTTAAAACACTGCTGCCCCACAGTGTGCATTTAATGTTAAGGTTAAAAAAAAAAATGACTTGTAATGTCTCACTGATTATCGAAATAAAACTATTCATTCATTCATTCATTCATTCATTCATTCATTCAATGTACTAAAGTAGTGGACAGGGCTGGTTTCCCATGTCATCACAAAGTCATGCTACCAGCAAGGACCTGTCGAGTAAAAGAAGCCATGCAACACTATATGTTGTCAAAAAGTGATTCAGGATGCTCTGTCTAGATAGAATGATCTTTCTTACTTGAATTGGAAGCCTGATTGTTTGTGAATTTTACATATTATGATTGTGTCTGCACACTCATGGCAAGGATGAGTTAAATTATGTTTTCTCATGCCAATAAAGCTCTTTGAATATTAGTATTATTATTATTTACTTTACTATTTCCAATTTTCAATATGTTTATTTCAACTCCATTGCATCTTAGAGGCTAATATTGTACTTTTACTCCACTACAATTATTTTAAAACTTTTAAAACAACATCTACTTTACTGTAATTATTACAAAACATACATTAACCACTTCAACCCTATATGCCAGCCATTTAAACATAGCCAATCTACAAGTTCGCAATGCGTTGCAATGTCTCCTACGGATGCTTTTTCTCTATGTTCAGCAGTATACATGCATATTGAAATGTATGGTTATGCTTATAACATGAATTCCCAGTCACACATAAGTAAAATGTACCAATAAAGTGTCACAAACAGAGAAGCATGCTTTGGTAATTTATTTGAACATTCACCTGAGCCCTGCCACGAGGGCTCAGCACCTTTTTTTTTTATTAAATCATCAGAGTTAGTAAAAAAAGAGACAGTATATATTAGTAGTTATAGGTTTCTACATTATTACAGATCATTGCTCAAATATAATGTATGCGTTATGTCAAATGTCACTCAGGTTCATTGCCCAGTCAAATAGGGTTCACATCTTGAGTAAGACCCTCTATATCAGGGGCCTTCTTGTTTTTTTTTTGGTTTCTTTTTCCTTCTTCTTGCATCATCTCCTATAGAGCCTATAGAGATGAAGCAGGGACTCCCACTACACATTGTATAAAATTATGTTTCAGATGATTCCCCCCCCCCCCCCCCCCCACCATGCTTTTCAAAAATATATATTTTGTATAAATATTGGTCCATAATACGGTTTTATAAGGTTTTAGTCTAAACAACCACTCGGATATTTAAATTTCATGATCTGTCTGTCTCTAATTCCAAGCCATTTCAGATGCAATACCAAAATGCTCTTTGTTGGCGACGGGGCACTGTCTTTGGGCTAAAATGTTAACGATACAGAGAAGATTAGCATGGTACCACGATGAGAACCATGTAGAGTCAATCCATTCAAGCCAATTTTAGTACCACTTTATCTCATGGTTCCACCCACATCATAAAAACAGTTTGGGAACGACTGGTCTATAGTATACAGAAGAACACACAGTCTAACCAAAAAAAAAAGAAAAAAAAAGAAACTTTTGCATCTGCAATCTTCCCATCACCTTGATTAATGGGTTATAAGTGGTTATAAATTGGTTCAATATATCTGTTTCGACATAATATATTGAACATTAACCAAACATATTATGTTGGGTTAATTGCCCAGCGGCCCTATAGTGCGGAGGCAACACTAGAGGTCCACCAGAAGGGGGCGGTGTAGCTGAAGTCGTTATGCTTGTCAGACACCACACACATTGCTGCCTTAACCTTCAGTAGATGGCAGCAGCTCATATTTCACCCTTGTCGTCTTCTGGACCTTGTAGATGGCCACTGCACAGATCATGGCGACCACTGTGAGAAGACATCCAGCCACGAAGACCAGGTTCAGGTTCAGGTTCAGGCTGGTAGCTGAGGGAAAACCACAACAACAACAACAACAACAACAACACTGTGAGATCATGCATAATAGAACAACAGTGGGTCAGGACCCATGTGGGTCGCAGACCAATATGTATTGGTTGTGAGTAAATACCCCTTTCGTTCCTACATTTTGTTTATTTCAAAAGATTTTCAAAAAAGTCCCCCCCAAAAATCAAAATTCGTCATATTATGTTTTGTATTTTTATTTTATAAATAATCCCATTTAAAATACTTTTAAGAAGTAGTGAAAATAGCCGATCTACAAGCTCACAACATGTTACATGGCGACGTGTTGTGAGCTTGTAGATCTTCACTAGTTTGAGTCCCGGGGAGACATCGTTTTGACTTTTTTTCACAGACTTGAGAAAGGTTTCAGAGTCACCTGTGATCTCAGACGACCTTCTCAAGCGCAGGGGACCCTGGGAAATGTAGTGCCTTGCAGTTTGAATGACAGCCTCTCTCTTCCGTCGATGGTTGGCTCCAGACTGAGTGGAGTTGATGCATCCCTTGGAACATCTGGCGTTGGGGTTCCCGGCTTCACACAGCATAACAGAACAGCTGATGTACACCTGAGACAAACACAGTTTAAAACCTTGTTTCTTTGTGGAAATAATTGAACCATCACTGGAGCTAAACAGTTCCCTGTCCACTGTTCCAGCCGCATACCACATAGGCTCTGTGTAGCCTGCAGCGGGTCGCTGGTTCGATTCCCGAGCCCGACCAGATGTCGCTGCGCGCCACTCCCCATCTCTCCCCATTTCCTGTCAGTCTACTAAAGGCAAAAGCCCCGAAACATAAAAAAATAAATAAATACAAAAAACCCTGTTTACCTGATCATGTGATCCTATGAATTTGAAGGCCTCCATTGAAAACTGGAAATGTCTCTCATGGCGTGGTGAAAGAACTTCAACAGTGTGGTCCACGGTACACCTGGTTGGAAACAAGAACAAAACACCTATTGATGCTAAGAGAGTGTGGTGTATATTCTCACAAAAAACAACTAGTATAATTGTATAATTAATTACATAAACATAACATTCTTTGTGCAGTTTAGAACACACAAAAGCAGGCATTTATGTGAGAGAAATTATTTAAAGCAGTAATGAATTCATTGTGTGACAATGTTGCTGTATTATGTTACGTGGTATTCCCCCTGGCTTGTAACTTACTCAACTGGAAGCTCAAATATCATTAATACTATAATAACAATAACCTAAATCAGAGGTTCCTAGGCTGTTCAATGCCAAGGACCCAGAAATAACCAGGCTGTGATCTCCACTCCCCCCTATTGGGAAACGGCCTAAATATGGCTTAAAAAAAGACTAAAGCGTGTGCATGCGTGTGTGCTGTGTTGTAAACTGCACTCACCCATGTTCTATGATGGAGTAGGCTGGTTGGTAGCTGGGGTTGTCGTACGGCGCAGCTCTGCAGGACACCACAAACAGTTCGGTGTTGTTGAGTGAAGACGAGGCCTCTATCTCCATGTAGATCTTGTCCCCTACGTCGTACTCCAGTGGATAGGAGCGGGGGTCCATCATGGAGGTGAAACTCCGGCTGTGAAAGAACTCAAACTGGTAGGTGAACGTACCGAAGCCCTTCTCCTGGACCGTGACGTTGTTTCTGTGGACGCTGTAACTCAGGGTCACGTTGCCAGTCTTGGGGTACTGGCAGTAGACCTCCACCTCCAACAGGTGCGTGCGGGTGATGACGTCACTGGTGTTGTCAACGGTGGTGATGGCATTTTTGAAGATGAGGTTCTCGTCATCCTCCTGTACGCAGGAGATTTTAGTTTAGTCTAACCCAGTGGTTATGAAGATAGGAGTTTAGTCTGACCCAGTCGTTCTGAAGGTAAGAGTTTAGTCTAACCCAGTGAAGATAAGAGTTTAGTCTGACCCAGTCGTTATGAAGATAAGACTTCAGTCTAACCCAGTAGTTATAAGAGTTTAGTCTGATCCAGTAGTTATGAACTAACAACTTGGATTAAAGTGATACCAACGTTGAACACTGGAGTCTGTTTGCAGCCTGATTGCATAAGCATTGTTGCATTGTTATTTGTAGTTGTCCATTTCTCTCTCTCTCTCTCTCTCTCTCTCTCTCTCTCTCTCTCTCTCTCTCTCTCTCTGTCTGTCTGTCTGTCTGTCTGTCTGTCTGTCTGTCTGTCTGTCTGTCTGTCTGTCTGTCTGTCTGTCTGTCTGTCTGTCTGTCTGTCTGTCTGTCTGTCTGTCTGTCTGTCTGTCTGTCTGTCTGTCTGTCTGTCTGTCTGTCTGTCTGTCTGTCTGTCTGTGTGTGTGTGTGTGTGTGTGTGTGTGTGTGTGGGTGTCTGACAGGTTGGCATGCTGGCATGCAGGAAGACAGACAGACAGACAGACAGACAGACAGACAGACAGACAGACAGACAGACAGACAGACAGACAGACAGACAGACAGACAGACAGATCACATTCCTTAAAGAGGCAGTGCAACAGAACAATACATATAACACAACTCTCTAGTACCACAGCCCCATTACATAACTATGTGTAAAACTAACCTTTAGTAAATGCACAAAGGTGTAAAGTAGAACAGATGTGACCAACTAGCATCCAGGTATGACTTTGTTACCTCAATCTCAGTACCACAGCCACTGAGGGGGATCACTGCTATGATGTGAGTGCTGTTTTGTTGGCTTTCCAGGCTGCAGGCTACGTTGCTTGGATCATTGAGTCGCAGATGTCCTTCAAGTCCCCGGAATGAGGATTTGTTCACCTCTACTGTCATGGCGGTCTCATCGCAAATTACATTGGCTTTCACTGAAATGAAAGGTTTCCAGAAGATCATGATGATAATAGTATAACCCACATAGGTTGTTCATTTGTTTTAGATTTAGTATCATAATTTTGTTAGACTTACGAGACAGTCGTTCTGTGGTAGTGGGGGCCATGGTTGTAGGTGTTGCAGGTGGAGATAACAACAATGACACATGTAACTCATCAAACCACTTCCTCAGATTTCTGAATTTGAAATATGATGCAGTAGTAAACAGGTGTTACGTTGCACCCACCATTTGAGACAGAGACGATGACACAGCGAAGCTCCGACTGATATTTGTCCGCACTGTGAAAACAAACACATTTTAGTTATTAAAAAGAAGTGACGCAATAACTTGACCCCCCCCCCAAACAGCAAACAGAACAAACATGAACTATAGTAAACATAATACTTTGTTTACTGGTACAACACTATGAAGATTAGAGTTTACAAAACATTTCAGTTAACATTTTCTATTTATTTATTTATGTATTTATTTATTTTTCTCCTGAGCATATGTACTGCATAGTACTGTGTTCTATCCGTCTGTCATTCAATGTTATATGAGATACTTCAATGGTTTCCAGTGTAAATAAGTCAAGTGCTTTCCTAGGATCTCCTTTTAGTTGACTTTGTACCAGTGAACTGTACCGTCATGAAACTGTACCGTAACCGTACTTTTTTCTATGCAAACTTCTAATAAAGTCTTCAATCAATACATTTTCTCAGTGGTGATTTTTTTTCTTTATCCAGCCAATGATATGGTAGGATCTCTGCTATACAGATTTTGTAGATCCCAATAGCACTAACACAAACAGGGAGAACTACTTACTACAAATAACACATTGCTTTTATCATCATGCTCTGTAATATTGTAACTGATCTAATGACACAGAAAATAATACTCTATAAGTCTAAGACAATAGGAAAAGTAAAATGGGCAGACAGACAGACAGACAGACAGACAGACAGACAGACAGACAGACAGACAGACAGAAAGGAAGATCATTTAAATAAAGCTGACCTGTTGGTCTGAGCAACAAAGCAGACAGGGTGATGTTCTCCAACCTCTGACTGTGATGCTGTCCATCTCAGGATGAACTGTCCCTGTGCTGGTACAGTCAGGATCATGTTGTGGGGTCCACTGAACAACAGCTGTGAGACCCTACAACACCACCAGAGAAGAGAACATGGTTCAAACGTTTTAATTTACTTTTTCAGACCTTTAGAAGGGACACCACAGGACAACAAAACACCAACTAAATGACTTCATTCTGTAAGGCAGATGTGCAGAACCCCTTTACACATGGACAAGGACAAAACACACATCTGATACATTAACACCACAGGGCAAAAAAAATCACTTTAAAGGAATGTTATGTTACGGAAAAAACTATGCTGTGTAGTTCTAGGCTGAATGCTACTTTTTACTGTACTGGAGTGGAGGGCCTCAGTCTTGTTGTCTTTTACTCACGTGGCCTGTGTTGCCTGTGTGTTGATGGTGATTTCCAGTCTGTGTCCAACATGGGTGTAGAGCCGTGCTCTGTTAGCCGGGGTGGGAGGCAGGAACCTGGGTAGATACCGTCCCTCTGTACAGCTGGGTACTGATCCATACACTGAACACAAAGGGGAAATGTAAACAATTTAACAGCTTTACGTTTTAATGTTAGATTATTGATTTACTTTGATTATCCATTCACTGTATTAGCACATTAACTGGTTGAGTTGCCAGGAACCCCTAAGAAAATAGACCACTAGGGGTCCGTTTTTAGATGAACTAAGGGTTTAACTGTGTACCGTCGACAGCAAACTGTAGAGCTATATGGGAGAGACCGCTGCTGGTAGTGTAAGTGTGCTGAGATCCTCCAGTGGCTGTGAGGGTGATGGACTGGTTGGGATAGTCATACATATACAACTGGACAACGTAGGTTCCCGCATTACTGCTGCTGGTGGCAGCAAATGACAAAATGCAATTCTGAAAGAAGGGAGAAGGAACACAGGACAGGAAGAGTACAAAAACAGACCAGGAGAAACAATGGGTCACATTTTTAAGAGGTGTAGAGAAAAACAGTACAGACTAATTATGACAGTAATCATGATTATAGTAGAAAAAAAATGTTTGCGTCAGTATGATGTGATCTATGTTCTTATTTATCAACTCACGGCATTTGATAAGCTGAGAACAGAAGGAAGAGTAACCCTGGCATGACATTGAACCCGGTCTCCATCTGGGTCAAATGCTAACAGGTTGAAGCTTCTCCCACAGTTAGAAGGAACTCTGAGAGACAGAAACAGAACGAAAATAAGAGACAGAGTGAGAATATATAATTAGTTTATTTTCCACTTGTTTTTCGTAGAAGTATCTAGTACAATGTATTATAAATACATAACTATACCTTATGTATAAACAAAATATTTAAATTGGCATGTGTGCAATGCGTGTGTGTTGCGTGTGCGTGCACACACCCCTACTCTGCATGCCTGAGTCAAGCCTACAGTAGTCTGACCAAGAACAGACAGATTTGCTGACTTATAGAATTATGATGTTGATGATGATGTTAGTAATGAGTATAAGAACAAAAGAGAAGTGTGTTATGTTACCGTAGTGAAGGTATGATGGTGGTCTGAGGAGGCCTGTTGGCTTTCCCAGTGTCTGATCTGGTCATGAGGTTCACCCACGCATAAGCTGCCCAGTTCCCAATGCCATTTCTGTTACTCTTCCAGGCACTACCTCGTAACCTGTGTGAGATGAGATTATTATTATTATTATTAAGTGGTTTGGTATTTCTGTCATAATTGTTCGCACATTATGTCAGATGAAGCAATTGAGAAACAAAAATAAATAAATTAATTGTAAAGGAAAAACACATAGGGTGCAACAGTTAATCAAACTATATTGATTATGAATATATATATATATAAATATATATATATGTGTCCCAATCTCACTGAGAGCCAGTCATCTCGGAAAGTACAGCTTTAGACAGGGACTGAAAATACTTTTTTTTTTTTTTTCACTAAAATGTGATAAAGCCACTAAAGCATTTCATAAATTTCAGGATACATTTCACTTAAACGCCAGAGCTTAACTCTGCATGTAAATAAGACTTTTTTTAATTAATGTGAGAGATCGTCAGGTCATTTGCAGGTTAGAAATTTATTTAGAACTTGAATATCTCAAAAGTAGTATTTCAGCATGGCATCATTCTATAAGCCATATCTTCAAAACTGTTGGGTCAATCTCCACAACCAATATATCATTTTGTAGCTATGATCCCCAGCTTTCAAATGGAATGAAAAAATGAAAATGAATAAAAATCCAATGACTGGCTCCCAGCCAAATTGGGACACACATATATATATATATATATATATATATATATATATATATATATATATATATATATATATATATATATACATACATACATACATACATACAGTATATAATGTTATTTAATTAAAGTAATCAATTTACTATCCCTATTTTGGACATGTGATTATAAAAAGAATATATAGGGAAAAAAAGTTGGGGGAAACATGAAAATACTATTTAAAGTCTCATTGTTTTTGTTTGTTGTGTAATAGTGAATCTCTCTTCACTCACCTCAATGAGAAGTGAGCGTTGATGGGAACCCATCGAGTCATGATTCCTTCTCGTTGACACCAGTCTGCGGTTGCCTGCACCGTGTAGGGTCCCCGCAGGGTATCACTGCCACAGGACCCATGATAACACTCCCATATGTCTGAACTTGAGCATGATGCGAAGGCTGTCTTATAGCGCAAAACCACCTGGAATTAGAAGATAAGGATATAAAGGTTATACATTACATGACTTTCATCATGTCTCTGTTTGGTAAAGTTACTAAAACTAAAACCTAACATTGGCAAAGAAATTATGTTTGAAATAATTAGTCTTAAAGTAAGGACGTGTTCTCAATGATTTTAACTCGTTTTATCAATATAGTTACATTCTTTGTACTTTGTAAGTCACATTGTTACTTTTTTTTTCGTTTTCATTATTTAGTTAGAATTAACTATAATAATCTTGACCTGTACCTACCGTCATAGTTCCATCTGCGTGCGTGTCCTTTGGGTCATAGGTGATGACAGTTCCTTGAAACTGCGAGGCTCCTTGCTGGGCTCCGCAGAGCAACAGCAACACCACTGCTACTGAAGAGACACTCATGGTTTACTGAGAGAGAATACGTTCCACTATGGTGTTTTATACACTCACACACACGCACAGCAAACATCTTGAATATTTGAATTTGGCAGTGGAACAAGACATTTACCTGGAACAACCGGTGCTCAAGGGAGATAAGATCAAATGTTTACCTGGTATGAGGAAGACAAAGATCTCTTTCTCGATGTGTAATCAATATGTCTGTCTGTCTGTCAAACTGTCAAACTGTGCCTGCCTGTGTATAGATCAAAGATTACACTTAAGCATGGCATTTTATATAACCTCATCCCTTGAATTCAGGCATGGTACTTTGTTTCACTTATTCAGCTGTTGTTTGCTATGTGTGTTCTGTGAATGAATGTACGTTAGTGATGCGCGGATAGGCTTTTGAAGTCATCCGAATCCATCCGCGCAAATTAATTATCCGCCCATTATCCAACCGCATTAATTATATCATCCAATTTATAAATCCGCATCCATCCTCATCCGCAACTTCAAAAGTATTATTATTATTATTACCCTTATTATTAGGCTAATATTATTTTCTGGTAGGCTATTCCCTGTTAGTTTTCTTAGTTGTGCGATCACAGAAATGCATTGATCTAGCCTACGGAATGTCTCCGTTCGTCTTTTTTCTTTCTTTTTTTTTTTTGAGTCGGTGCTGCGTCGATGCAGACAGACATGCAGGCAGACAGAGTCAGACACACGAGAGAGAGAGAGAGCGAGGGAGAGAGCGAAAGAGAGAGGAACAAACACAACTTAGTGGGAAGTTTAACTTACCTACTGTACAGTAGCCTACTTTACAATATGGACTATGGAGCTGAGAGAGATTCACTTTTTAGCGCAGCCTGACCAGAGGTAATGAGTGCGACGATGCATGCCGTGATGCCGTTGCCTTTAAGTGGACACAGCTGTTTAGTTTTATCTTGGACTGCACATTGCCTCATGAAAAATGATGGTTACTTTATAAATTATACAAAATAACACACACTAACACAGACACGAGCATACCTAGATTTCGCTTTTTATTGATAGATATATTAGGCCATAATTTATTTCCTGCATTATGTCATCCGCGGATATCCGAAATTAATTAATAATTATATTTGATTGATCCAAATCCGACTGCACCACGGATCACCGAGGTCCACCGCGGCTAAAACCGATATCCGCGCATCTCTAATATACGTACAACTTTTTTGGGAAAAGCCTAGAAGAACACCAACTAAAGGTAATAAAAATAAAAATAAAAGAAAGAAAGAAAGAAAGAAAGAAAGAAAGAAAGAAAGAAAGAAAGAAAGAAGAAAGATCTAGTCTGAAATTCTCCTTTAATGACCCAAAAAGTATAGCATGAAAACACAGGTCCTCTCAAATTGTGTGTGACTGGATCCATGATTATTTAATATCGTTACATAATTATTATGTTTGATATTATGTTTAATTCATGTCTGTGTGTTTACAGATCTATAGATTAAAAGCTCAATAATTGGTGAACTTGACCTTTGGTTATGTACCCAACCAGCTTGTACTTAGGGTACTTAAATGTAATGTTGAGCTTCTTCCTGGAGCTGGCTACGGCAGGCCTGACAAACTATCTGGGTCATTTGACTTCCTCCTTCCTCATCTCTATCAGTGACACACACACACACACACACACACACACCTCCACCGGATGTCCGTCACGTCACGTCACGTCACGCCACGTCACGTCACGCCACACTTTTGGCCCTACTCTTATCTCTGGCACCGTTGCCCCTATCCATGCCAAACTTTGCACACACTCCTTGGCTGCCAAACCACAACCTCCACCCCTGATTTCTCACATGCCCCTCTTCTAGCGCCACCATGAGGTTGCTTATCTCCTTACTGGTTATTTATATCTGTCTGTTAATGTGGCCTCCTTGTTTGTTCATGGTTATGCTTTGTAAAACATTCCTTAAATATCTATAAATCATTAGTATAGATGTTATCAAGAGCCCTAATGTAAAGTGAAGACTATTCATTATTTACAACTGTCTGTTAATGTGGCCTCCATGTTTGTTCATGTTTAGCAGTTTGGCAAGTTTGGCTTGGATAGGGGAAACGGTGCCGGAGATAAGAGTAGGGCCAAAAGTGTGACGTGACATGATGTGACGGACAGACTGACTGAGGGACTGACAGACAGCCGGGGGAGGTTTTCATAGTAACTTGCAACCTGATGGTCGCAATGAATAGCCTTCACTTTACATTAGGACTCTTGATAACATCTACAAAGCGTATATTAAACATGAACAACACATGGAGGTCACCTTAACAGACATTTGTAAATGCATTCCTACCTAAACATTATGTGAATTTTAGCATTGGTTATAAATGATTTAGTAAACATTTACAAATGTATATAAACGGTCTATTCATGATTAGTTTACTACTTACTAATACCTTACTAATAACATGTTAATGATGTTTAAAACAGTTATAAATGTTTAGTTAAACATTTACAAATGTCAATAAACAGTTTGTTCATGTTTTATTACTCATCTATAAACTGCTTATAAATGTTTATAAATGATTTATAACAGGTCATTATTGTAAAGTGCTACCCAGTAGGGTAATCTTTCACAGAAAGGGACCCAATTTACAATACATGTACAGGTATTTACCTCTGTGAATTCCAAGAAATGTTCTCTTATCTCCACACTTCCTTTCTCTGTTGTAACAAAAAACAATATTAGCAAAATAACTTGGGAAATTGGGAATACATAGCCTTCACATGACACGTTGACCAGACTATAAGTGGGCCAATTTCCATGATTGGTCAGGTTTCACTTAATATAAAACGGGCGAAGCAGGCGCAAACCTCTAGTAATAATAACGACCAGTAAGACTCCCTAATCGGGAGATAAGCGACCATCAGGTCGCATACACAAACTTTAGAAGGCAATCGTAGCCAATCAGGAGGCTGTAAAAAATAAAAGTTGAGAAAACTTAAAATTTTAAGGCAACAAACTTCAGAAAACTTTTAAGTTAGACAATCAAACATAAAACTTTAAGTTTTGCTTAAATTGGTTTAGTTGGTTTATCTTAACATTTTAAGTTGCCTCAGCTTTTATAATTTTAGCTTAACTTAAAATTCTAAGTTGCCCTAAACTTAAAAGTTTTCTGAAGTTTGTTGCCTTAACATTTTGAGTTTTCCCAACTTTGAGGGAATATGGGAAATGGGACAGATCCATGTTGATGACATGACTTTGGAGATACTGTGTACCGCTTTGCGTGATTTTAGGGCAAAATATGTAGGAGCAGTGTTCAAAAATGTGTTTTAAAAAAAATCAGCCTGATGGTGGCGCTAGAAGAGGGTCATGTGACAAATCAGGGGCGGAGGTTGTGATTTGCCAATCATTGCGTGATTGCAACCGTCAGGTCGCAGTTACTATGAAAAGCTCCACCAGCTGTCAGTCTGTCAGGTCACGTCACGTCACGTCACGTCACATCACGTCACACTTTTGCCCTATTCATATCTCTGCCACTGTTGGCCCTATCCATGCAAAACTTTAAACCCACACTCCTTGGATGGCAAATCACAACCTCCACCCCTCATTTCTCACACAGCCCTCTTTAAGCGCCACCATGAGGCCGATCCTAGCAAAACAAATTTTTGGACACTGCTCCTACAGATTTTGCCCCAAAATCTCACAAAGCGGTACACAGTACAGTCATGTCATATAACATGGATCTGTCCCATTTCCCATATTCCCTCCTGATTGGCTATGAGAAATGAGGTGGGTGGAGGTTGTGGTTTGGCAGCCAAGGAGTGAGAGAGCAAAATTTGGCATGGATCGGGGCAACAGTGGCGGATATATGAGTAGGGCAAAAGTGTGACATGACGTGACGTGACGTGACGTGACAGAGTGACAGACAGACAGCCGGTGGAGATTTTGATAGTAACTGCGACCTGACGGTCACAACTAGAACTGTACTCTGTCGAGGTGCCAACTAGGGCCTCACGCTCAAGCAGGCCACACATGGCCTACTTGTGCACAAGCAGAGCGCGCCACGAGGTGCTGTGTGCTGCTGGCCTCATGTCCCTAATGTCTTCACCCGTTAATGAAGTCACCCTCATACATACTGTACATTCCCAGAATCCCTTCATACACCTTCATACATACCCAGCCCAATACAGTACTTAATAAAACACAAACAACAACAAACATTTGCTTCACAGAGTATAGAAACACATCAGACAACAAGCTTTTTCTGGGTCAAGGTAGGATGGCCGGTGGGGGCCGCTCTCCATTCAGACATTGACTTCTAATTGTCTGAGTGGCAACACTTCCATAGAGGTTAGGGTTAGTGTCTGAATGGGGGATGTCTGAATGGCAGCATGTAACCGGATGGCCGACTTGGAAGTATGCCAAAAATAATGTGTCTCCCGTTGAACCATGGTAAGGAGCACTGGTCAAAACCAACTGACCAATAGCAATCACTGTTTGTGTGTGCATGTGCGTGTGCGCGTGCGTGTTTGTGCGTGTGTGTGAGTGTGAGTGTGCGTGCGTGCATGTGTGTGTGAGAGAGAGAGAGAGAGAGAGAGAGAGAGAGAGAGAGAGAGAGAGAGAGAGAGAGAGAGAGAGATGTTCAAGGTTTCACAATGACAGACCAGTTTAGCTGTAGCTGTTGTCCTTTACCTGTATAAAATAATACATTATAACTGTTAACTGTATAAAAAAAATACAATACCTGTTTAAAATAATAGATTATAAATGCTGTTAACTGGTGGGATAGTATAGCAGGAAGCTGGCACAGATAAATAAGTCACACCATGTGTTCTTTGGTGGCTCTTTGAGGAAGAAACCACAGATACTTATGACGTCAAGCTGTCATCGTGGGTTGATGAATTAATGTTGTTGTTGTATCCCTGCTTGTTCCTGTTGGCTTGGACACACACACACACACACACACACACACACACACACACACACACACACACACACACACACACACACACACACACACACACACACACACACACACACACACACACACACACTTCTTACATTCAGGAAGTCTGTCTCTAATTAACAGCCACCTGGCAAATGATATCTTTTGGTCGCATGTGAACGGTGAAGACACGAGGAAGTAAACTCACAATCACACTACTAAAGAAAACACATTTAGCAGTAGCTGTCAATCTGTCATCGCATTTTGATGAAATGTGTGTGTGTGTGTGTGTGTGAGAGAGAGAGAGAGAGAGAGAGAGAGAGAGAGAGAGAGAGAGAGAGAGAGAGAGAGAGAGAGAGAGAGAGAGAGAGAGAGAGAGAGAGAGAGTCACTTCATTGACCAAGGTACCCTAAGGCAGTGATGAATAGTACTGTAATAATTACTAGAGAATCTCCATGTATTTTCAGCTCTTTATAAATAGAAAATGCATATTTATTTAACCAATTAATATCAATTGTATCACATTTTAGGGCCTTCTAAATACAATACTGTTCTAACAGACCTGGTTGGCAGGTATTTTAGGCCGACATGTTTGTGCCAGCGTGGGTGATTAGTTCTTCACCGCCTCGCCTTGATGATTTAAACATGAAATAAAGGGCGGCTATGCTCGATAACAGGCTCAATGACAAGCCCAAATGCTTGGGCTTGGTAATTTTAAGCTGTTGGGACCAACAGGAGTTGGAACCATGGGGCAGTCCCCCATCCAGCCAGGTCGCTCATTCCTGTTCATTCTGACGCTTGGCGCCAGAATGGGTTGTTATTGAGTTTGATGCACGCGGGTACGCATGTGCATATGTGTGCACCTTAAGACTCCACCATGCAGTAAACCACTGCACGCACACGCACACGCACACACACACACACACGCACACACACACACACACACACACACACACACACACACTTCTTACATTCAGGAAGTCTGTCTCTAGTCGTCATAAATCTACCATGACAGCTGGGGTTCTTTTAAATTAAAGAACTAATCTGATTGATGCAGAGCCAAATGAGGAATGTCACTTACAGCCACGTGACTCAGCGGTAGGTGAGAAATGTCACGTACTGCCACCTGGCAAATGATATCGTTTGGTCGCATGTGAACGGTGAAGACACGAGGAAGTAAACTCAAAAGCCCAAGCCCAAATGCTTGGGCTTGGTGAATTTTAACCTGTTGGAGCAGTCCCCCATCCAGCCAGGTCGCTCATTCCTGTTCATTCTGACGCTTGGCGCCAACCGCTTACCATAACTGTGAATGGGTTGTTATTGATTGACTGTGAGTGTGATGCACGTGGGTATACGCATGTGCACCTTAAGACTTCACTCCACCTTCACTCCACCATGCAGAAAACCACTGCACGTGCGTGCGCGCACACGCATGCACACGCACACACACACACACACACACACACACACACACACACACACACACACACACACACACACACATACACACACACACACACACACACACACACACACACACACACACACACACACACACACACACTCAGGAAATCGTCCAGTAGTGTTGAGCAGCACTATGAGACTATGAGGTAAATAAAAAAAGTGTCTCTTACTTTGAAAACTGGACAGTTTTTAGAGGATATCCGATTTCTATTGAAGCCATCTTGACACTGGTCGAAAGTAAACAAAACAACAGACAAGGATTAAAGGCAAGATTTAGGCAAAACGTAATATACAATATGAAAACCATGCTCTTGTGACCGACACAATACACACACTTTGAAAGTGTGCTCTCTTTTGACCTCTACACTGTAGGTGAGTTGTTAATTGCGACCGTAAGGTCGCAGTTTAGTATCAAAACCTCCACCGGCCGTCCATCACGTCCGTCACGTCCGTCACGTCACACGTCACACCTTTGCCCTGCTCATATCTGGGCTCGTTTGTGTATTGTATGACATCACGCCACATCATCGGCTGAGGACTGTGTGATGTCATCATATCTCCATATATGGAGACATAAGTTGCTCATGCCCAAATATGGGCTGGTGAGGTCAGACTTACTGTGATGCGTAGGTTATCTCCATATATGGAGATTCAACTTCAATGAGTAACCATGGCAAATCACACCGTACACAAATGACCCTTATATAAGACCGGCATTATCTACCGACAGCTGCTATAAGCCAACCCTGGCGATAAGGTCTGAGTCGAAGAAATGCTTCTTTCCTGGCAAGAATTGCCCCTTTATACTGTAGGGCTTGTTTGTGTATTGTATGACATCACGCCACATCATCGGCTGAGGACTGTGTGATGTCATCATATCTCCATATATGGAGACATAAGTTGCTCATGCCCAAATATGGGCTGGTGAGGTCAGACTTAGTGTGATGCGTAGGTTATCTCCATATATGGAGATTCAACTTCAATGAGTAACAATGGCAAACTGTCAACTGCCCGTATGTCTTGATAATTGGTAAAACAAACTTTTGGCCTATTTGTGGAGATAAGCGACCAACGGTCGCTTATCTCCCGATTAGGGAGTCTTACTGGTTATATGCTGACTACAGAACTGTAATACAGTATGCACAATCTCCACTGCATTGTTGTCAATTAAAATAAGCAGTCTGCCGTCATATGTATTTGTCTTAACGGATTTCTTGATTTTTAATGCTCCAAAAACATTCATATGGCTCTGTCTGTTGTTGTTTTTTACGTCCGGTGACACCTGTCCAGGAGAGGTCTGGGACACGCCTCCTCAGGAGACTTGGCTCAGAGATCTGAATCCATTTGATTTGGCGTTAGGAACCCGCTGCGACCGCAAGCCCTTGCTGACCACGACCCCAACCTTCTGCATGAATGGCATATGCCAGGTGTCTTCAACGTTTTCAGGCCAAGGACCCCTTAGTTCAGAGAGAGATGAAGCAGGAACCCCCACAACCTGTTAATAGATGCCATATAGTTTCATCGTTTGACAGCACAATCATCAGTCTATTTTGGATTCATGTCAATTTGTGTTTTCAGATATTTAACCACTGTCAATACTTCTAAAACTTGACCTTTCACTCTGTACTTAGTCTGATCTTTTCCCCCTCTACACCAAAGCTCAAAGCCGAAAATAGGCATCTACAAGCTCACAACGCCTCGCAGCTTGTAGATCTGCTATTTTTGGCTAAAGTTCTCCCAATATGGACTAGGCCCCTGCACGGGCCTAAAATGTGGGCCCGGGCCCGGCCCTGGCCCGTGGACTTCAGTCCAGGCCCGGCCCGTGGCCCGTTTGGTGCTGCTATTTAAAGCCCGAGCCCGGCCCGAAGCCCGTCACCTTATTATTAATTAATTATTTGTGTGCGCTGCGCGCTGCTGCAGCTACACTCTCAAGGGGAGTCCATACTGTCACAGACCACCGAAATTTGCGTCGGAAAGGTCCAGTTCAACTACAAAATGACATCTCTTGCAACTTCTGAAAAGGATTACTCCTAATTTGAGTTCGGAAAGCTGCACGCACGTCAGAAAGTCGAAACTTTCCGACGAAAACTATGGTCGGAGAGGACGGAGACTGAGAGATGTATGTACAGCCCTCTATAGCTGTGCTCGTCTTGCGCTCTGATTAAAAGAAAGAAGTCAACACAACACAACACAACAGCACAGCAAGTAATTACACACACATCACATCACAACGCAAGAAATCTTCCTCCACCCACCGTTTGTTATGTTACTGTATATCTTAACAGCAATTAGATATTGATATTATTGTTGGCTTGCCGCCCGTGGCCATCTCGTAAAATACAGAGTATCGTCGCACGCATCCCGTAACTGATACGGGACTCGGGAGGTCGGGGAATCATTACAGGGCGATTTATTTGAGAAATGACGGTGAAATGGGTGAAACTGCAGTAGTGCTCCTAATGTTCTAGTCTCGCTGTGTTCGCAGAGTCGCAGAGTAGACTTGTGTGACTGTGAGAAGAAAGAAAAGCCGTCAAGCCCTCGGCTCGTTGCGGCTCTCCATTGGCTAATGTACTCATGTCACGACCAATCAGAGCCGTGGTTGCTATAGATACGGATAGAACCCATAGCCTAGAAGGCTATTAGCCTAGAAGGCTATGGGAGGCAGCACTCACTCACACACCACACTCCATTCTAGCTAAGCGCACACACAGAGACGTCATGTGTGAAATTCACAGCGCGAAATGTTCCGAGCATGGTTCTAAGCCCGGGCCCGGCCCTAGGCCCGTTGGTGAGTTTCGAAACGAGCCCAAGCCCGGCCCGTTTTGGCGGGCCGGGCCGGGCCCTGGTCGGGTCCCGTCGGGCTTGCAGGGGCCTAATATGGACACTAGGGTTCAAGTGGTTAATATTAAAAAGGAGGAAAAAAAGATCATCCAAATCACACAAAGATTTGGAGGACCCCCTGTAGTAACTCTGAGGACCCCCTAGGGGTCCCGGACCCCCTGTTGAAGACCCCTGGCATATGCTCTAACATTTCTCAAAGTCTACACCAGGGCTTTATAAACGTTATTTTGACTCAGTGCACAGCTGTAAAGAAAGGTTTTCATCCACGGTATCCCTGAATTACACTGTTAATTTTTGGAATCTTACAGTAGGCAATGTCACAGAGAAATACCGGTTTCCGTCAGAACGGACTGAAATGGGCAAGGTTCCAAGGACAGAATTCATTTTCAAGTGTGACTCATGTTGCCCGTGGCAGAGCATATGCCAGATGGGCATAGATGGGCATAAACGGGCACATGTCCGATAAGCTTGAGGATTGGTGGATTGATGAGCTTCACATGACACTTTGACCAGACTATAAGTGGGCCAATTTCCTTGATTGGTCAGGTTTCACTTGTGATATAAAACGGGCGAAGCGGGCGCAAACCTCTAGTAATAATAATAACCAGTAAGACTCCCTAATTGGGAGATAAGCAACCATCAGGTCGCATACACAAACTTTAGAAGGCGATCATAGCCAATCAGGAGGGAATATGGGAAATGGGACAGATCCATGTTGATGACATGACTTTAGAGATACTGTGTACCGCTTTGCGTGATTTTAGGGCAAAATCTGTAGGAGCAGTGTCCAAAAATGTTTTTTGCAAAAATCTGCCTGATGGTGGCGCTAGAAGAGGGTCATGTGCAGTGACGGCTCTTGGTGATTTTGGGTGGTAGGGCTAATGTAACGCCCGGGATTCGAACTCGGGTATCCCATGTGGAAGTCCAATATCTTAACCATTGATCCAAAGGGATATCTCTATGTACTGAGGGAAATACTAGACTTTTGAGGCCATCAGGCTGAGGCAGTGAGCCACTCTGCTACATCAAGAAATCCATCATACTATATACTATTACTAGCCATAGTTCACTCTGCAGCAGCAGCATCATATTATACTATATGCTAGCCATATTTCACCCTGCAGCAACATCACATTCCAGATACCAAGTTACAGCAATGACACTACTGTAGGCCTACTGTATCTATACTTTGTTATAGCAAGAGATGCACATGAACAGAAGTGCCCACAACAAACAGGGGTTCCACTGCTCCAGTGAACATTATGTTTGTATGTGCAGATAACTATCATCATTATTGGTGGAGTTGACAATACTCATCATTTTAAGCATGGGATTAATACAATCCGAAATTACACAAGAATATCATGTACTTTTTAAACAAAATATAAGACCAGAACCAGACAACTAATGAAAAGGTTTGATTATTACAGCTTGAGGTGGACCTTATATTGCCAAAGCATTACATTATGATACAAAATAATCTCTGTCTCCCTTTCCATATCACTGCTTTTAAAGTGCCACACACAAACACACACACACACACACACACACACACACACACACACACACACACACACACACACACACACACACACACGCTGTCTCCCTCTTCACCGTGCCACGCCACTGACCGAAGCACCAAAACACAAATACAGAGGCGTCAATTGGGTATAGCAAGCTATGGCAGCTCCCATACCTTGGCTACAGGGGGAAATAATAAAATGTACTTTTCATCATGCCTGTTGCTAAGGTATGGCAACATGAATGATGTCTTGCACGCGCGCCCCAAGACACCAGTCATGTTGCCATACCTTAGCTTTTGCTGAACTGACGCCACTGGCGCAATACCAACGCGAACCCACGCGGTACAGACACGAATCAAAACAAACAGACACACACACGCGTGCGAGCAGTACCGACGCAAACGCGGTACAGACACGAATCAAAACAAAAAGACACACGCGCGCGCGCACGCGCACACACACACACACACACACACACACACACACACACACACACACAGGCACACAGGCACGCAGTCATGTTGACAACTTGACAACAACATCAAAGACAGGCAGCTTAGTCCACAGCACATTTCCAATGTTATTAAAGCAGCGACCATTCTTAACTTTGTCAGCTAAATGAAATTCACGATACCTTTAGAATGACTGGGCCCACTGTCTCCTCCAAAAAGCAAGCATTTCACACCAAATGTACGATTTTGTGGTCTTTCCTTTTGTATTTGCACGGTGGAACATGACAGAAAATCTATTAAAAAGTAGATAATATGTCCATTTGAATTGTCCCGCGACCCTCTTCCTCAAACACAGACATCAAACAAGAAAAACTTGTCATTGGTTAAAAGCCAGTCACATGGTGGAACTGCAGTGGGCATGTCCTGCGGGCTAAATGAAATTAGCCCATATGGAGACTAAATGAAGCAGGCGTGGCATGCCAGCTGTCAATCACCCAGCTCAATGATAATCACACAGTGATGTCACAGAACTGGGCGTGTTCTTTGGGCTGACAGAAATCAGCCCCACAATGTTAAGAATATGAAGCAGGCGTGGCATGTAAGCTCACTAAGCTGTCAATCATTCCTCAGTGATAGTCAATGGAAGCTGGCTTGGGCTAAAGGAACTCAGCCCATTTGGACATATATGGTGTTCTTTTTGTAACGTTTTGATGCTGTTACTGCTTTAGGTTCCACCAGCATATGAAAATATCTCTTCTCAAAAAAAAAAGAAAAAAAAAAAAGAAAAACATTTTTTTTTTTATATATTTTTTTCCCCCATAAGATAGGAGGGGCTAAGCCCCACTAGCCCATATAAAGGAGCCGCCCCTGGATGTGAGAAATCAGGGGCAGAGGTTGTGATTTGCCAATCATTGCGTGATTGTGACCGTCAGGTCGCAGTTACTATGAAAAGCTCCACCGGCTGTCAGTCTGTCACGTAACGTAATGTAACGTAACGTCACGTCACGTCACGTCACACTTTTGCCCTAGTCATATCTCTGCCACTGTTGGCCCGTTGACCCTATCCATGCCAAACTTTAAACCCATACTCCTTTTATGGCAAATCACAACCTCCACTTCTCACATGGCCCTCTTTTAGCGCCACCATGAGGCCGATCTTTGCAAAACACATTATTGGACACTGCTCCTACAGATTTTGGCCCAAAATCTCACAAAGTGGTACACAGTATCGCTACAGTCAGGTCATCAACATGGATCTGTCCCATTTCCCATATTCCCTCCTGGCTACGATTGCCTTCTAAAGGCCAAAATCTGTGGGAGCAGTGTCCAAAAATGTGTTTTGCAAGAATCGGCCTCATGGTGGCGCTAGAAGGGGGCACATGAGAAATGAGGTGGGCGGAGGTTGTGGTTTGGCAGCCAAGGAGTGTGTGTGCAAAATTTGACTTGGATCAGGGAAACGGTGGTGGAGATATGAGTAGGGCAAAAGTGTGACGTGTGACGTGACAGGCTTACAGACAGACAGACAGCCGGTGGAGGTTTTGATAGTAACTGCAACCTGACAGTCGCAACTAGAACTGCACTCTGTCGAGGTGCCAACTAGCTCCTCACGCCTCAGGCAAGCAGAGCGCGCCACGAGGTGCTGTGTGCTGTTGGCCTCATGTCCCTAATGTCTTCACCCGTTAATGAAGTCACCTACATACATACTGTACATTCCCAGAATCCCAGCTGTTTCAGGGCTATTCTTCAAAAAACCCAGTCGCCTTCATACATACCCAGCCCATTACAGTACGTAATAACAACACAAACAACAACCAAAATTTGCTTCACAGATAATAGAGAAACACATCAGACAACAAGCTTTTTCTGGGTCAAGGTAGGATGGCCGGGGGTCCGCTCTCCATTCAGACATTGACTTCTAATTGTCTGAGTGGCAACACTTCCATAGAGGTTAGGGAACTCTTACCTGTTTAAAATAATAGATTATAAATGCTGTTAACTGGTGGGATAGTATAGAAGGAAGCTGGCACAGATAAATAAGTCACACCATGTGTTCTTTGGTGGCATGTGAAGAGGAAGAAACCACAGATAATTATGAAGTCAAGCTGTCATCGTGGGTTGATGAATTAATGTTGTTGTTGTATCCTGCTTGCTCCTGTTGGCTTGGACACACACACACACACACACACACACACACACACACACACACACACACACACACACACACACACACACACACACACACACACACACACACACACACACACACACACACAGACTTCTTACATTCAGGAAGTCTGTCTCTAACTCTAGTCGTCATAAATCTACCATGACAGCTGGGGTTCTTTTAAATTAAAAAACTAATCTGATTGATGCACAGCCAAATGAGGAATGTCACTTACAGCCACATGACACAGCGGTAGGTGAGAAATGTCACGTACTGCCACCTGGCAAATGATATCGTTTGGTTGCATGTGAACGGTAATAATTACTAGAGAATCTCCATGTATTTTCAGCTCTTTATAAATAGAAAATGCATATTTTATTTAACCAAATAGTATCACTTGTATCACATTTTAGGGCCTTCTAAATACAGTACTTTTCTAACAGACCTTGTTGGCAGGTATCAATACACTTTTAGGCCGACATCATGTTTGTGCCAGCGTGGGTGATTAGTTCTTCACTGCCTCGTCTTGATGATTTAAACATGAAATAAAGGGCTGCTATGCTCGATAACAGGCTCGACGACAAGCCCAAATGCTTATTGATACCAGGTTGCAACAAATGTGTTATCCAGTTTGTAATGGCTCGGGATTTGAGCCCCATCACTACCCATCTTTAAAAGTTGGCAGAACAAATCAAATAAATGCACCACATGAGTGGAGATAATAAGTGGGCATCCATCCACAGTTAGCTGGTTGTTGGAGGAAATATCCTCCGAGGGGGGTCCACATGTCAATTTGGGGGTCCTTGATATAGAAAAGGTTTGAGTACCACTGAATGAGGGCATTGATACAACACAAACATGAATGGAAATACAATGCAGTTTCACCCCAACAGTGATGTACCATAGTGTAGTAAAGTATGAACTGAATAAAATGAGGAATGCAAATAATAATAAGTTGTTAATTAAGACCTGGAAAACATCTGTGTCACTTTACATTTTAACTCTTTTCCCGCCGGTTTGTTCTTTCTGCGGCAGAGTCTGTCTGGACAGATGAGGGGTGGCGCGGGTGTGTACCGTAGCAGAAGCTCCCGTAACGCTAGTCTCAAATCTTGAGCACACATAAACAATAATGGAGGTGGGATCACTTTTTTGGCCGTTTTCTATGCCTGGATCTAGTTTCTGTATTTCTATGCTCTAGCTACTACTGGTGCAACCAAGGGACAAACTTCAGCCTTGTGCATTGGAAAGGGAGTGCAGGAAAAGGGAGCGCAGGGAGTGCGAATCTTTGAATATATATTTCTTTATTTAACATTTGTAACTCAAATCTTTCTATCTCGGGGTCCCTGGAACAAAATATTTAGAGATGGGTGTTTGTGGTCAAATACATGTAATTTTATGGGTCCTTGACATGAAATGGTTTGAGAAGCACTCATCCTAGAAACATACATTTTTCAGAAAACCGGTTTAGAAGACACTCGTAGAATCGTCCTCAGGTGGAGTAGAGTACTGAAGCGACGCACCATATTCTGAGTGTAGTAAAGTATGAACTGAATAAAATGAGGAATGCAATGAATAATAGATGAGTTTAATTAATAAGTGGTTAATTGCGACCGTCAGGGAGCAGTTTACTATGAAAACCTCCACCGGCCGTCCGTCCGTCGGTCACACGTCACACGTCACACCTTTGCCCTGCTCATATCTCCGCATCAGTATGACATCACACCACATGTGTACACAAACCTTTGTGTACGTTGCTGTGGCAACAGTCTGTTGTTGCTGGTTTGTTAGTGTACGTTAGCAACCACCTTAGCAACCATGGTTTTACCCTAGCAACCAACTGTTTACCCTAGCAACCAACTGTTTACCATAGCAACCATGTTTTTTTACCCTAGCAACCAACTGTTTACCATAGCAACCAGATACGCAGAGCAGGGATCTCCATATATGGGCATAAACAGGTGACATCACACTGATGTCAGATACTCAGAGCAGGGATTTCTCCATAATATATGGGCATAAAAGGGATTCTGTTAGGGATCTCCATATATGGGCATAAAAGGGATTCTGTTAGGGATCTCCATATATGGGCATACAAGGGATTATGTTAGGGATCTCCATATATGGGCATAAAAGGGATTCTGTTAGGGATCTCCATATATGGGCATAAAAGGGATTCTGTTAGTGATCTCCATATATGGGCATAAAAGGGATTCTGTTAGGGATCTCCATATATGGGCATAAAAGGGATTCTGTTAGGGATCTCCATATATGGGCATAAAAGGGATTCTGTTAGCTGTTAGTGATCTCCATATATGGGCATAAAAGGGATGCTGTTAGGGATCTCCATATATGGGCATAAAAGGGATTCTGTTAGGGATCTCCATATATGGGCATGAAAGGGATTCTGTTAGGGATCTCCATATATGGGCATAAAAGGGATTGTATCCCAGATGATGCCCTGTTAGGAGATCCACACTAACAGAATCCATATATGGTCCTACCGACAGCTGCTATAAGCCAACCCTGGCGATAAGGTCTGAGTCGAAGAAATGCTTCTTTCCTGGCAAGAATTGCCCCTTTATACTGTAGGGCTCGTTTGTGTATTGTATGACATCACGCCACATCATCGGCTGAGGACTGTGTGATGTCATCATATCTCCATATATGGAGACATAAGTTGCTCATGCCCAAATATGGGCTGGTGAGGTCAGACTTAGTGTGATGCATAGGTTATCTCCATATATGGAGATTCAACTTCAATGAGTAACCATGGCAAACTGTCAACTGCCCGTATGTCTTGATTGCGACCGTTAGGGAGCAGTTTACTACCAAAACCTCCACCGGCCGTCCGTCCGTCGGTCACACATCACACGTCACACCTTTGTTTGTGTACGGTGTGATGTCATATATCTTCAGTATGACATCACACCACATGTGTACACAAACCTTTGTGTACGTTGCTGTGGCAACAGTCTGTTGTTGCTGGTCTGTTAGTGTACGTTAGCAACCACCTTAGCAACCATGGTTTTACCCTAGCAACCAACTGTTTACCATAGCAACCAACTGTTTACCATAGCAACCATGTTTTTTTACCCTAGCAACCAACTGGGCATAAAAGGGATTCTGTTAGGGATCTCCATATATGGGCATAAAAGGGATTCTGTTAGGGATCTCCATATATGGGCATAAAAGGGATTCTGTTAGCTGTTAGTGATCTCCATATATGGGCATAAAAGGGATGCTGTTAGGGATCTCCATATATGGGCATAAAAGGGATTCTGTTAGGGATCTCCATATATGGGCATGAAAGGGATTATGTTAGGGATCTCCATATATGGGCATACAAGGGATTGTATCCCAGATGATGCCCTGTTAGGAGATCCACACTAACAGAATCCATATATGGTCCTACCGACAGCTGCTATAAGCCAACCCTGGCGATAAGGTCTGAGTCGAAGAAATGCTTCTTTCCTGGCAAGAATTGCCCCTTTATACTGTAGGGCTCGTTTGTGTATTGTATGACATCACGCCACATCATCGGCTGAGGACTGTGTGATGTCATCATATCTCCATATATGGAGACATAAGTTGCTCATGCCCAAATATGGGCTGGTGAGGTCAGACTTAGTGTGATGCGTAGGTTATCTCCATATATGGAGATTCAACTTCAATGAGTAACCATGGCAAACTGTCAACTGCCCGTATGTCTTGATAATTGGTAAAACAAACTTTTGGCCTATTTGTCCGATTAGGGAGTCTTACTGGTTAATCGAATGGATGGATGATCAGTTTGCTGTTCCCTGGTGTCAGAAGGGCCAACAGGAAAAGGTAGAATCTAAAACCTCCACCGGCTGTCTGTCCGTCACACGTCACGTCACACTTTTCCCCTACTCATAACTCCGCCACCGTTGCCCTTATTCATGCCAACCTTCGCAGACACACTCCTTGGCTGCCAAACCACAACCTCCACCCCTCGATTCCTGCAAAACACATTTTTGGACACTGCTCCAACAGAGTTTGCCCTAAAATCACGCAAAGTGGTACACAGTATATCTAAAGTCATGTCATCAACATGGATCTGTCCCATTTTCCATATTCCCTCCTGATAGGCTACCATTGCCTTCTAAAGTTTGTGTATGCGACCTGGCGGTCGCTTATCTCCCAATTAGGGAGTCTTACTGGTGTTTGTGCAGTAACAGTGTTAAACATCTCTATATTGTGACAGTAATCATTGCTATAGAGTGTTTGTTCAGGAACAGTGTTAAATATCTCTATATTGTGACAGTAATTGCGACCGTCAGGTCGCATTTACTACCAAAACCTCCACCGGCTGTCTGTCAGTCAGTCAGTCTGTCTGTCCGTCATGTCACACTTTTCCCCAACTCATATCTCCGCCACCGGCTTGTTTGTGTATTGTATGACATCACGCCACATCATCAGCTGTGGACTCTGTGATGTCATCGTATCTCCATATATGGCCATCTCCGTATATGGAGATATAAGTCGTCCATGCCCAAGTATGGGCTGGTGAGGTCAGACTTTGTGTGATGCGTAGGTTATCTCCATATATGGAGATTCAACATTCCATCCCCTAAAAGTATGTCCTTGAGCGCAGGGGAATTATTTTGGGTTAAAACTGAATCCGGTTTGATAGTTCGGGCAAATTGTAGTCCTTTGAGTACTACAACATGACGTAAAGTGGTTTCCTCTCCCGACCGGATCAAACCTCGAAAAGTGAAGTGATCCCAGACTATCTACAGAATGCTTCTGCCCAGCTTTGAATTAATGCCATTTTCTTTAATCCTCTTGTTTCAGTACACACATTGCCTTGCAATAATTGCACCCTTTCTATTTAAGGAGGTGAGGTAACCTTATTTTCATAAACCGAATGCATAGCAAATGCAGCATGGTTTTCGCTGTAGTGAAATATCCCACCGCTTCCACCTGTCTCATTTTAGGGGGACATGCCTTTGATACGAAGGTGGTGGTATGTCCGGCTCATGGAGCGCTTTGATACCGAGGGGTATGAGTGGTGTTTTGACATTAATAAGGGATACTTTTGGCACGTGCAAAATAATACTATATTATTTGATGTTGCGTCTTAACTAACTTCTAACCTCTCCTTAATTGAAATGGGAAGGCAAAAGGTTTGCCCACTGGACATTGTGGACAAGCCAGGCAGTGGAGCTTCTTGCTGGAAGCCGGGAACCAATTTTCCGTGTGCCAAGAAGCAGTAGGGTGAGCAGAGAAATCCCCCAACACATCGCTGAAGCACAGAAGTGGAAAAGGGCAGCAGATGATCTCGTTGAAGTCATTAAGACGGGGAAGACCGATAAACGCCTTAAAGTAGGTTTGAAAATGCACTATCCATATATTTCTACTACCCACCAGTTGACGGTTTCAAGGACAAAGTGCTTTGAAATGCATTTATGTACACTAACCCATTTTCTGTGCACAGGCTGTCCTCACTGGTGAAGAGCCATACAAGTGGTTGGAGAGGTTTATTGCAGACCCCAAATTCCAGGCTCCTTTTTATTTCCAGGATGATGAGCAGTCTGCCACATTGTGGACATACATGTCTTGTTTTGACAACACCCCAAAAAAGCTCTGTGTCCCAAACAACATTGAGTTCTTCTTCAATGTGTTATATCCAGAGGTGAGCAGCTTAGTTTTATTTTATTTTATGTAAGTTATGCTGAAGCAATCGGATTGTGCTTGGCCACTTCAACATCCATCTGTACACACACAAACGCATGGAGAGCATTCGGATTACAATCTGATCACCCTAGTGCCAGGCCAAGCACAATCTGATTGCAGTCGATCACAGAAACGCATTTTACCGTAATGTCTGTACAAATACCTTCTCAGCAACAGCACTGTCCAAACACAATAATGGATATACCCCACATTGTTCAAGAGTTTCTCATCCAAGAATGATAACAATTAATGTCCTTCTGGTAAAAATCTCCATGTCTTTTTTCTTTGTTTTGTTCTACCTGACAGGCCACGATATGTGCAATTGCACATAAATAGGGTGTTAACCTTGAGGATGCAGAGTGTCTGTTCATGGAAGGCCCACGCTTGGATCAAAGGTACAAGAAATACTACATATGACTTTCAATGAGACGCTTCATGTTTAACTCAAATGCATAATCCATAAAAGGTATATACTTCAGGAAAGCTTAGCTATGTATAGCAAGGTTTCTTTTAATTGTTTTGCATAGGATGTATATGGGTGGGTGACGTGACGTAACGTTTTCGCTGTCCTCGGTGTCAAACATGTATAAATAAAAAATATATTTGTCAAAAACCTTCTGAATATTGTGCAGGACATTAAGCTTTATGTGAACTTACTCAAGATTAAAACATTTCATTCCTCATTTCTTCAGAATCTTCAACCAAACATGGCAAAACTCATATGGTGTGACTGTCCTGACCTTGTTTCTCAAAGTGGGAACTTGAATAAAACTAAGAAAAAGAATTGCTAAAAATCATTTGAAAATGAATTTAGGCTAAAAAAATGTCTATTTTGAGCCTATATCTTTTCAAAGTCAAAGCATAATGTTTTCAGTCATTTCTGATCAAAAACATTTTTGTCCCCCAACAAAATCATTTGGTGTGACACTAGTTTGGAAAAATTAAACAGGCAATTATTTGGACACCTATTGGCTAGAGAGGTCCTTCTTCTGTAAGGCTATTCAGCACTCCCAGCACAACTGCAAGACAGGTGTCTGAGGTGAGTTATGATTTTAACATTTTCATGAAATGCCATCTTGTTGAAACGTTGACAAACTCACCATTCTGGATGTCTTTTGGTGTGACACCTTTTCTTTAAAAAAAGCTTAAGTTATTTGAAGTTTTGGTCATATTTCCATGTAGATCTAGGCTGCTTTGTTATAGCTAGCATGCTGTTAGCATGCTAATGTGTACATAGTAGCCTCAAGGTAAACCTAAACGGAGAAAACAGTAATATGGTGTGACACTTAATCATATGGTGTGACATGTCTGCTTGTCATGCCATATGACTTGATTGTCACACCATATGATTTATACTGTATTTAACTACAGATATAACAATAAATAACAAAGTTCCATGTTTCTTTTGTACATTTAAACATTTGTTTTAAACATTTTTACATAAAATGTAATTTAGCTTCATTCAGTGATACTTCAAATTCATCAGACAGAGCAGAAACCCCTTCACAGAAACCTTAACATATTGTTTCAATCTAAACAATATTTTCTCTTTGTCTTAAACTATACATTCCATTTTCTTTTGTCAGCTGGAAAATGACAAGTGCTAAGAGAACGAGAAAGTACAGGGAGAAACTAAACAATGACCCAGCAAGGAGAGAGGAGCCAAAGGGGCGAGACTGCATTTTCTAAGAAGAGCAGGAGGTTGTCTGTGGCATAGCAGAACCACAACAAGGCAGCCGGTTTGCTACCCTCACCAAATACGACTGGCTGATGTACAATACAGTCTAAATGTATAATCTAATCTGATCTAATACTTTTGTACTTTCACTCACTGGACTGGACAGTGGACAGTGTTAAGGTAGGACCCGAGACAAAACTAGCGAAAATAGCTGATCTACAAGCTCTCAACACGTTGTGCTGCGAGAGCTTGTAGATCAGCTATTTTTGGAGTTGTGGAGATGTGGTGTAATGTCATGATTCCTAATTACATTTGTTCAACACAAAATGCTGTGTTCAAGTTCAGGAGACTTCGGAAAAAAGCAATTTACCTGAATGCTGAGTTCTGTTTCCACTAATTGGTGTTAATAAAATGTTGCCTTGGCTCCAAGTGTGGCTATGCGCCTTATTGTCTCTTTAGGATCCTTCTGCCGTGGGCCGGCAGAAGACTTAGGTGTGTGTAGCATTCCTGTGCACATCCTCATCATCCATCTACTACTACAATTCTTTCTTATCCCATGTTAAAGCCCTACAATAATATCCTGTTCAGAAATATTAAGGCCATGTTATCCTGGGTAATTGTTTAATCAATCAGTAAAGTTCAGTACTCACCAATAGGTAGGTTAAACACAGTTTGCTTTGACACATGAAGATATGATCATACGGTGTGACACTAAATCATTTGGTGTGACATTCCAAATAGTGAAAAATCATACCTTTATTAATGATTAAACGAAAAAAATGTTTATGCATTACATAGAGAATATTATCAGGAAGAGTCACAAATATTTGTGTAATTTTAGAGAAAGTTTTGACAGAATACATTTAAAATATGTTGTAAGATCATGAACATGGGCCTCACAGAGTGTTGATTATGAAAAAAAACATACAGATATAATTAATTTTCAAAAAACTATAGTGGATCACTGGTTAGTTATGATAAAGGACTTTGATAAAGTGAGTAACTTAAGAAAGATGTACTCCATTTTCATTTTATGAACAATTATTTTCATGTCACACCATATGACGATTTTAGGCACAAGTACAACAAACTGCTGAATAAAGTCTGATTCCAATAAAATATCTAAAAACAAAATGTATTTCCATAAGGTTGAGAGTGAGTAGAACAAAAGTAAATAACTTTTATGCCTGCAATTTAAAGTTTTTTTAAAAACACATTTTTTGGGGCGTCACGTCACTGACCCATATGTATTTATAAAGATCTGTATTTGAATTGAAATAGTATTACCAATTATTGGAACTGTCATGCCTGCACAACCAGTTTCTATTGTCATTTCACCTCACCTATTTATTATTTTCCTTCTCCCTCTTATCAGTGAGGTGGACAATTTCATGGATGGGGTAGGGAAACAGCTCCTGCAGGAAGGGAATCCCCCAGCGAAGCGCCCGAAGATGAAATGACCTTCCCATCACCCTCTTTCACTGTGCCGTTGGGTATCGTTACATTTTGAAGTAACTTGTTAAGTTACTTTAGTTACTGACTTGAAAAACTAATCCGTTAAGTTACTCCGCTACCCAATGAGAAAAGTAACTTAACAATATATTTCTTTCCGTTACCGACAATTAAAACCCACCTGCGAGGACGTTTGGTAAACATAAAATAGCCTACCGGAGTGTTGTGACGGCTGGACTTCAACATGGAGATTTGCATTGACGTTGAACCTCCTCCTTTCTTTCACCAGTAAATCCAAAAATAGTGTGAATACTTCCACAGCCTTACTAAAAGGCTGTCTCTCTCAAGCCCTGCCATGCACGACTGTAAATTATATGTAAACAAGACACGAGCACAGATAGTTTGTCCCAACTCTTCCTGCTCACTTCACAGAGCTGCCGTTCGTCACCCTGTGTTACACCACTAGTGGCAACCTATATAAAACTGTAGACTGACTATGCAACCACCACAGACTGCAACACATTTCTTGTCGGTCACCTTTTTTAACAGTCAGAGCCTAGGCGAGTGGGACTTGCCTTCAGAGGGAGGCAGACAGACAGACAGACAGACAGACAGACAGACAGACAGACAGACAGACAGCTACACAACCCTTTCACACGTGTATTTGTTGACAGAATAAGACAGAAGGAGGAAATGTGACTCGGGGCTTCTTTTTTAATCGGTGGCAACAAAAAAAACAGTGAAAATTGAACACTTTTTAAAAAAAATAACGAGATTACTTTTTTGAAAATGTAACCAAGTAACTAACCGTTATATTGATAAATGTAACTCGTTAGGTTACTCCGCTACTGCCAAACTAACGTCGTTACTTAACGCCGTTAGTTATAACGCCGTTACACCCAACACTGGCCTTCACACACACACACACACACACACACACACACACACACACACACACACACACACACACACACACACACACACACACACACTCTCTCTTCACCCGTCACAGCCTCTAGAGGTGCTTGACCCACCCCATCTGTGACAATAAAGATTATTGTACAGTGAAAATGTTTATTGGTCCAATGTTGTCCACACATTCATGAAACTAACTCTCAGCATTGAGATTCTTTTATAGGGGGGTGACCATACGTCTATTACAAAAATACGTTTTCTATAGTCCTGAGAGTATGAAAATAAACTGTTGCAAAGTGTTGAGCAATAAGTGTGATTGGCAATGAAAGTACTAAAGGAATGAGTTGGGTATACTTTGGGCTTTACACTTTTCTGTTCGACTCATTCAATACTGTAACAGCACCATTTTAACTTCTGACCTTGGAGGATTTTTCAGAATATTGTCAGAAGGTATAAAATACATGGTGTTTTGGAGGTACAAGCATGGCTATCATTCCCATTTTGTTATTTTTGGAACAGAATTATGATATGACAGGCAGGCTCTGCATATTCACAACCAATTTTATGTACTAAGTAATTCAGACAATTATCTGTCTGGAGGTAGACGTGCTAAATGAGCTCCCAGCTAAGAATGAATCTGATTATAACACAAATAGCCTAGTTAAGAGCACTCATGATGTATTTTTTATTTTCTTGAGTTAAACACTTCTGAACTGCAACTACTGACTAGATAAGTGAGAATGTACTTGCTTTGAATGTACCAAAAACCACAGTATGTAGCAAAAACCAGACACATTAGCTTGGTGTCACACTTGATGAATAGTTAACATGGGAGAAACATTGAAAATATTGTAAAAAAGAAAAAGAAGAAAAAATGGGTAGAAGAATATCAAATTAAAAGTTGTTGCTTGTTTTTTACCCCAGCTTCTATAGTGCTAACACAGGCACTGGTTCTATCTCACCTTGATTACTGCTCTACTATATGGTCGGGCACAGACAAAAAACATCAGTCTAAAGCTTCAAATACCTCAGAGGCAGAGTCCTGAGAGCTTGCATGCCAGTCTCATGGCTCAGAGTAAAGGAGAGGGTGGTATGCAATTTAATGAGTTTCTTTTGGCATATTTGTCATGATAGTAAACAACTATTGTGTCTGTACTCTACTCAAAAACACATGAGATCAATCAGATCAACATATCACAATAACAGTCGATACCAGGGGTCACATTGTTAAAACCCCAGAACAGATATGTAATGTATATGACAATTACACTATGGAACACTACCAACTATGAGCAATGTCAATGCAGTTTTAAGAAACGTGTCAAGTTATTAGTAAGACTGTAGGCCTACTTGTTTTATTGTGCTGTGTTGTGTAGTGTTATACTATGTGTGATTGCGACCATAGGTCGCTATACTTAGGCCTGGTATGAAAACCTCCAGCTCATGTCTGTCTGTCTATGAGTCACTCTTCTGCCATCACAATGACACCTCATCCCAGCTCAGCAGAAGGATACAGCTGACCTGTTCAACATCACAATGATGTTGCAAATTAATTCCGTCCATGTCCCTTTCATGCCCATATATGAGATCCCTGATGTCATCAATATTATGCCCAAGATGCTACTTTTATTACAGTAACCTTATAGTGACATATTGATGGAACATAATGCATTTTAAGAGTTATTGCGACCGTAGGGAGCTACTTATTGTAGAAACCTCCACCAGCTGTCCGTGTCCTTTCATGCCCATATATGAGATCCCTGATGTCATCAATATTATGCCCAAGATGCTACTTTTGGGGACCGAATGAATAAAGAATAAATACACATAATTCACAACCCATTATAATTATCATTTCATAATTACTTTGGTGAAGTATTACAGTAACCTTATAGTGACATATTGATGGAACATAATGCATTTTAAGAGTTATTGCGACCGTAGGGAGCTACTTACTGTAGAAACCTCCACCAGCTGTCCGTGGGTCAGTCAGTCAGTCCGTCCGTCCGTCACACTTTTGCCCTGCTCATATCTCCACAACCGTTGCCCCCATCCATGCCAAATTTTGCACACACACTCCTTGACTGCCAAACTACAACCTCCAAGGACCCCCGGAGCCCCAGGGACCACCAGGTCCCTGGGGGACTTCCAGATGTAAAAAATGACCAAATGTGCTCACACGTCACACGTCACACTTTTTCCCTGCTTATATCTCCGCACCCGTTGACCCGATCCATGCCAGATTTTACACACACACTCCTTGCCTGCCAAACTACAACCTCCAAGGACCCCCGGAGCCCCAGGGACTGGGGTACCCCCAGATGTAAAAAATGACCAAATGTGCAAAAATGACCAAATTACCACCCCAACGGGGCTGCTCACGGGGAATTCCCGGGGACCACCGACTCCTGGTGCTCCAGAACAGATGCAAAAGTGGTGGCGCCCCCAGTGGAGGACCCCCTGCCACTGCAGCGCACATAAAATGCCGTAACTCGGGCTAGGAGCGTCCGGGAGAGCCGGGGCCGGTACCTATTCGTCCGTCAAGGCAACGCGGAGACCCCACCCCTCATTTCTCACATGGCCCTATTGTAGCGCCACCTTCAGGCCGATTTTTAAAACACATTTTTGGACACTGCTCCTACAGTTTTTGCCCTAAAATCACAAATATCACTACACAGCATGTCTACACTCATGTCATCAACATGGATCAGGAAGATTTTGGAAAAACAGATTTTTGCCCTATTTGTGGAGATAAGCCACCTACGGTCGCTTATCTCCCGATTAGGGAGTCTTACTGGTTATAAATCAATATAAAATGATAGTAATGTCTTACAACTATGACAATGTATAAGGATACACAGAAAGTGTCATTATTAAGGGTCTATAACACATTATGGTTTATTGCGACCAAAGGTTGCAGTTTACCATGAGAAATGTCACAGCTTGTCTCCATCCGTGTGTGTGTGTGTGTGTGTGTGTGTGTGTGTGTGTGTGTGTGTGTGTGTGTGTGTGTGTGTGTGTGTGTGTGTGTGTGTGTGTGTGCATTTAATGCTTTATAATGTGTGATTTGATTAAATAATACAGTGCATTTATATAGCCTATTTTCAGAGTTGCGTGAGCTTTTATCATTATAGAGTTGCATGAGCTTAAATAATATAGTTGCGTGAGTTTTTATTAATAGTAATTTGTGTATCCCATCCCCCGTAGCGCAGCCCCCTCCACTCCCGGGGAGGAGGAGAAGAGACAGACAGACAGCCTCAGTCTGGAGAAATGCTGATAAACACAGCGTTTCCATTTCATCAATATAGAGGCTATATCCTTCTTCAGAGCTCTCAGCTGTGTGTGTGTGTGTGTGTGTGTGTGTGTGTGTGTGTGTGTGTGTGTGTGTGTGTGTGTGTGTGTGTGTGTGTGTGTGTGTGCGTGTGTGTGTGTGTGTGTGTGTGTGTGTGTGTGTGTGTGTGTGAGAACAGAGCTTGCGTGGGCTACGGGCAGCGGGGGGAAGTGAACTGTACCGTCATGAAACTGTACCTTTTCCTATGCAAACTTCTAATAAAGTCTTCAATCAATCAATCAAAGTTGGCAAGCCCCCCGCATGTATAGCCCCGCTGCCCGGCGACGAGGCAACATCCCCTCTCGGTGAAACATCGTGTTTTCCATTTCAACAATTAACATAAACAAGCATATTCACATGAACAATGGGGAAGTAACAACCTATTTTGGGGGGAAATATAATTTTTATATGAACAGATTTATATACATTTGTGTCTTTAGCTTTAGCTTTAGTGTTAGCCCAGTAGCCCTTTGGGAGACAATGACAACAAATATTAACTTGTTTTTAAGATGATTTCTTAAAGTGACAGTAACCCTTTAGATGACAGTCCTACTTTAATATTAAGTCCATAATATAGCTGCAAGCAGCGATAAAGTGGCCAAGGCAGAAAAAGCAGGAAAGCAAAAAAAAGCATCAAGGGAAAGCAAAGAAGAAATCAAAGAAAAACTAGAAGCAGTGTTCTTCCGAACAGGTCTCCGGCAGGTCAGGTGTTTTTTTTTTTTTTTTGCCTAGTGGTGACTCTATAAAAGGCCAAAGTGAAAAGGGTACCACGTGTTCTTGGGCCTTTCACGGCAATCGGACGCTGAATGCAGGATTTGAGGCATTGTGTTCCAAAAATGTGTTTTGCAAAAATTGATACACTGGTGGCGCTATAACAGGCCAATGTGAGAAGGGTGGCATCTGTTCCTTGGCCTAGTGGGAATGTGTGTGCAAAATCTTACACACATAGCAGGCTGCAGTTCATGATTTGAGACATTTTGTTTAAAAAGGAGCAATCCTGCAAACCTTGGAATTCAATGTTAGCCAATTAGATAGAATATGATATCGGACAAATCCGTCATGATTACATCACTGTAGAGATACTGTGTACTGATTTGTGTGATTTTCGGATAACATCTGAAGGAGTAATATCGAAGAATGTGTTTTACATACTGTAAGTCGGCCTTCTGGTGGCGCTATAAATGGCAGATGTGAAAAATGCAGGGCAGAGGTTTTTTCCTTGGCCTCTGGGAAGTGTGCATACAAAGTTTTACACTAATCGGTGCTTATAGGTAAAAGCACAAATTGGCCTCTACACAACATGTATGCAAAATACTGTATATGTAACAGACATAAAATACTGTGATACTATTCACCTGGACAGTTTATGATGCTGTACATAGTAAGCCTTGCCGAGCCATGAGGCCCATATGACTCGGCCGAGCCACGAGGCTCATAGGGCAGGAGCCTATCTCCTGTTTCTGTAGCATGAGGCAGCTTGATGTACAAGTACACCCCCTTGACATGACACTAGCATGTCGCAGGGACTTACCCCCAATCCAACCCTTGATGCTGAGTGCCAAGCAGGGAGGCACTGGGTCCCATTTTTTAGAGGCTAACATATAAATGGATAATGTGGTTAAAATGATTAATGCTACAGCACAGCTGTTCAAAGTGGGGGCCAAATTTAAACCATTTCAACCTAGCGTCCCTGTTGAGAGCATGTCATTGGTGTAAACAAAACATTTAGAACTAGAAGCAGTGCTCTTCCGAGCACAGGTCTCCACCAGGCCAGGCGTCCTGTTGGTGCTACTGTATAATAGGCCAATGTAAAAAGGGTGGCATATGTTCTTCACCTTAGAGTCTAGACCTTTCATGGCAATCGGACACTGCATGCATGATTTGAGGCATTGTGTTCCAAAAATATGTTTTGCTACAGTCTACCTGCTGGTGGCGCTATAACAGGCCAATGTGCATTTGTTCCTTGACATAGTGGGAATATATGTGGCAAATTTCAGGGTAATCGCAAGCTGCGTTGATGATTTGAGGCATTTTGCTCAAAAACTGAGCAATCCTGCAAACTTTGGAAGCTAATATTAGCCAATCAGGATGGAATATGAAATATCAGACGGATCAGACTTGATCACATGACTATAGAGATACTGTGTACTGATTTGTGTTATTTTTTAATACAATCTGAAGGAGTAATATCCAAAAATGTGTTTTACATAAGTCAGCCCAAAGCTGGTGCTATAAAAGGCTGATGTGAAAAATACAGTGAAAAGGTTTTTCCTTGGCCGCTAGGGAGTGCGTGTACAAAGTTTGACACTGATCAGTGGAGTTATAGGTAAAACCACAAATCGGCCTGTTTGAGGCTGATAAAAAAAAAGTGGCATTTCTTCCTCGGCCTAGTGGGAATGTGTGTGTGCGCAATTTCATGATAATTGCACTTTGCGTTTGTGATTTGAGGCATTTTGTTCAAAACGGCTCAATCCTACAAACTTTGGAAGCCAATCTTAGCCAATCAGGATGGAATATACAAAATCGGACAGATCCATGTCGATCACATGACTGTCGAGATACTGCCTACCGATTTGTAGGATCTTTGGACAAAATTTGTAAGAGTGAGTGTGTGTGCTCATTTTGGCAGCAACCGGGCCAACGACGACTGAGATTAGGTGGTAACAAACTGCGAGGACGCACACACGGAAACACACGGAAGGGAAAACATACTCTCCCCCATGCCTTCGGCTGGTGGAGACAGCAATGCAAAGCACCGCGTTGTCAGCTTGTAGATTTGTGGGGCTTTTTAAAAAGCCAGTTTGGAACAGGGGGGCTGAGGCCAGAGGCTAGAGCTATTTCAGGTTTTTTTTACACGATTAGGACTTCTAATTCAAATGTCAGGATACGCGGTCGCACTGGGTGTCATCAGGCAGTAGATTACTCTAATTTAGAATTCCCCATTAAGTGTTTATAATACATTGATACCGTGCTACAGCTCCAGTTTATGGATGGGTCGCGGGCATCATTTGTGCAGTGCTGTGACATTTGAGGTATAAAAAAAACACAAGCAAGAGTTTCAGTTTCAACCAGCAGTAGAGCATGGTTGAGGCGTATACAAACACTGCCACCAAGTGGTCTGTTGGTGCATTGCAGGACAATCTGTCTGGATGGGTGAATGAATGCTCATGGGTTTTCAAGACTGATGCGTGTTTTATAGTGGAAGCAGGACACAAATCTTTTGGAAATTGAAGGAATGCAATCTAAAATAATTAAATAATGTGTACATATTCTCAATACCTCCCAGGGGTCCTTGGAGCGGTTCCATGTGGTCCCCAGCTATAGTTAATATATTTATGTCACCTATTCGAAAAATAGCAGATCTACAAGCTTGCAGATCTGCCACTTTTGAAAGATTCTGAAAAAAATATTGAACATTATTGGAATGTTTTGAATACTGTTTTAACATACATCTTATCATCTGCATGGGGTCCCTGGAACAAGCCCTTTTAAGATGAGGGTCTGCAGCCAAATACAATACATATCAATGTGGGGGTCCTTGAGATGAAAAAAGTTTGAGAACCACCGACTGATCTACTGTGTGTTTACTGAATGTGTGTGCGCATGCCTGTTTATCTCTGTTTATCTCTGCTGCAGACGCTGTGCACTCAGTACAGAGAGGATCCCAGGACCAGGGACGTGCTGGCCATTGGGAAAATCGGTTGTTTTCACTTGTTTAAATCATTTTTAAAAGGATAAATACAAAACAAACGGTTTTGGACCCGACAAGGTCTCCACCCGACAACAACAAAATATAACTCATGTAATTGTCCCACTGGCTTGTCACTTGTCATGATCTGAAATGACAAATCTTTGAGTAGCAGCAGCTTTTTTTCTTTCTTTTTTTTTAGAATCGAAACTCACACATTTCTGGCAGCAATTAGCGATGGATGGACTGAGGAATCTCTCTCTCTCTCTCTCTTTCTTTCTCTCTCTCTCTCTCTCTCTCTCTCTCTCTCTCTCTCTCTCTCTCTCTCTCTCCCTATTAAGCCTACTTGATTCATTTAACAATAAACATCCAAAAAGACTGCGACTTTTATTGGCCCGAAGCCAAACGTACTTGCCGACCCCTGATCATAGAGTTAGTCAGTCTTGCATTATGGCATTACCATCTGGTTATGGCATTACTAAACCCAATGACCTCATCAGCCCACCAGTAACCTAACAGCTCACAGTTGATGACAGAAAGGATGCTGCAACACCCAGTGTTGGATCCATAATGTCTTGATTGGTAAGGTCTGGAAAACACCTGGCCCACTTAACGTATTACTTATCTCATCGGTACTTTAGGCCCAACATACTTATTTGTTTCTATTTGTTTGTCATGAATGATTTAGAGACAACTGCATGTATGCGATCAAGTGTGTCATTTCATTCACTGAATATTCAAGTACATACTGTACAGTGACAGGGTCAACATGAATGACTACAGCTAAAGTGACAGGAATCACAGCCCAGTCAGTATTTAGGGCAGTTTTCTGTTTTCTGCGGACACTGTTAATACAACCTTTTTGGACAGGGTTTGTTGGTTGATGTGATGAGCATCACCTACAGATTTAAGGCAGGGTGAATTGTTAAAATAAGTGTTATTGACCTTGTATTGAACTGTACTTTCCTGTACCTCTCCCTGCAAACTGTTAATGAGTATTAGAGACATCTGTGGAATATGTTTACGATCAAGCGTGTCATTTTATTCAATCAATATTTAAGTCCATACAGTGACAGGGTCAACATGAATGACTAGTACAGCTAAAATGGCAGAACAGCCGACTTGTTATGTTGTTTAAAAAAGACTTCAGGCAAACTGTAATATACGTATTGTTTAATGATTCAACTTCAGATCATTTAAATGTGAAACGCCAGAAATTAAACAAAACACAGGGTATAATAATTCACACAGAGAATCAAAAGCAGAGTCAAATTTCACTGAGTTACACAATGAGTATTATGTTGTACCATTTTTTTTAACATCCTTAATATTAATTCCCCTTCCAGAATATGATAACATTGCTGAAGACAAATATCAGAATAATATTCTACACATCAGAAGAAACACCTTGTCACCAGTTAATATGTTGTCGTTGTCAGGTGAAAACCAAAACCGTTCGTTATGCATTTATCATTTTAAAAACAGACGATCTACAAACACATAACGCCCGCGAGGCGCTGTGCCTGTGTGTGCTGTTTTCACTACTTTTGTGGGACCGCCTTGTATGATGAAGCAGGGCTTTACTTTACGAAAGAACGTACAAATATGAAACTTGGAGATACGAGGTTTCCGCTCGACAACGACGGTATCATAGGCTACTTTAAAATCACCTGTGATAAATCCCATCTTGATAAAACTCCCCAACCAATGATTACAAAGAATCACACATGTATGCGTATTAGGGGTGTAACGATATAATAACTGTATCGACATATCGTTTTTAACTTAAAAAATCAAAGTATATCGAAATGAAAACAGCTAAAATCGAATCGTATCATTTTATTTTGTATCGTATCGAATCGGCATTGCAAATAATCGATTGTATCGATACTACTTACTTGTGCATTGTATTTAGTATTTTTAAGAAGAAAAAAATAAATGGAGGGGTTTAATTACTTTTCCTTTCCATATAGCTATACTGGTCTATCGATACATGTGTGTACAGTCATCTCTGGGTTCATGTCAAGGTGCAGGTTTGTCAATATACAATGTCCATATATTTGGCAGATAATCACTGTGTTTACTTATTGATATCCATAATAATACATGTTTCCCTTAAAAACCTGCACTATCCACACCTTTCACGCAGATTTAATTTCTTTGCTAAATAGTTACTTTATGGATTTTAAATAATTAAATCGAATCATATCGTATCGCCATGAATGAACCAATATCGCCCATGTATCGTATCGTCAACCATGTATCGTGATATGTATCGAATCGCTATTAAAATGTATCGTTACACCCCTAATGTGCATGGCAGATCAAGATGCAACACACATTGCTGCCTTAACCTTCAGTAGATAGCAGCAGTTCATATTTCACCCTGGTTGTCTTCTGGACCTTGTAGATGGCCACTGCACAGATCATGGCGACCACTGTGAGAAGACATCCAGCCACGAAGACCAGGTTCAGGTTCAGGTTCAGGCTGGTAGCTGAGGAAAAACAACAACACTGTGAGAACATGCATGATAGAACAACAGTGGGTCAGGACTGGATGGGTCGGTGAGTAAATATGCGTTGATTTTCTGTTTGCTACATTTTGTTTATTTCTGTTTTTCTTTTTCTTTTTTCTTTTTTTTTATTGGATTTCTTTCCCATTTTAAAATACAGGACATAGAGGGACACTGTACATAAACCAAGAAACAAAACACGCTAACTGAAATTGATAAATGTTCCCCCTTTATTTAATTTATTTTTATTTTTATTTAATTTTATTGTATTCTTTCTCTCTGCCTAGAAGCTTAATATTAACACATACCTGTATACTTTCTTATTATTACAGTATTACATTTTACATGTGTGTGTGTGTGTGTGTGTGTGTGTGTGTGTGTGTGTGTGTGTGTGTGTGTGTGTGTGTGTGTGTGTGTGTGTGTGTGTGTGTGTGTCTGTGTGTGTGTTAGGGTTGGTTTTGTCTTGCTGCATTTTGTTTATTTCAAACGATTTTCCAAAAAGTCCCCCCACAAAAATCGAAAAGTAAAAAAAATGAAAGAATCTAGCTCTTTAATTCTTTTTTCATAATAATCCCATATAAAAACACTTTTAAGAAGTAGTGAAAATAGCCGTTATACAAGCTCACAACACGTTGCATGGCGACATGTTGCGAGCTTGTAGATCTGCTGTTTTCACTAGTTAACTTCTTTCTTTTTCAAACATTTCACGTAAAGGACCCCTAAATGAATATGTATCTGTCCGCAGATAAGGAGAGTGTAGAGAGACAGAAAGCAGAGGGTCCATGACATGCTATACACACAGTACTCCAGCTGGAATCAAACTGGGGGGAATTGCACACCTACTAGCACACTTCAATTCATCACAGACTTGAGAAAGGTTTCAGAGCATAGACTGTATAAAAGGTATGGACAAAGCGAAGCCATTGGTTTCTATGCAGCGCAAATGACACAATATGGGTTCTTGGCATGGGTGTTGCCATCATAGATTCTAAAGGCAACAGAGGATGCTATTGGCTGCCAACGGTCACGTGCAACCGCAGGGATACATGGGAGAATGTGGTCGGAGCCTCCCGAAATACAGCACACGAAGAAGAACACAGCCGGCTGGTATCAGTTTAGTTGGCCACGCCCCCCCCCCCCCCCCCCCCCCCCCCGCAACTTTATCATTTATTTTAAAATAAATTGGACCAAATTTCGACAAAACGAATATGATGGTGATTGAAAGGCAATTTTTAACTAGCGATAGGAACCATAAAGTATTCATGAAAATGTTAATTAAGGTTAGAACACGAAAGGGGAAAATGAATGGGGTCCAATGGAGAACAATTCTTTTTGCGATCGGCCGGGAGGGAAAACAGCGCAACTAGCGGCCAATCATAGGAAATTTTACTTCCGTATTGGAGTCATTTTAAATCGGCAGAACTATGCCCCTGTTTCAGAGTCACCTGTGATCTCAGATGACCTTCTCAGGCGCAAGGGACCCTGGGAAATGTAGTGCCTTGCAGTTTGAATGACAGCCTCTCTCTTCCGCCGATGGTTGGCTCCAGACTGAGTGGAGTTGATGCATCCCTTGGAACATCTGGCGTTGGGGTTCCCAGCTTCACACAGCATAACAGAACAGCTGATGTACACCTGAGACAAACACAGTTTAAAACCTTGTTTCTTTGTGGAAATAATTGTACCATCACTTGAGCTAAACACTTCCCTGTCCACTGTTCCAGCCGCATACCACATAGGCTCTGTGTAGCCTGCAGCGGGTCGCTATCAGTCTACTAAAGGCTAAAGCCCCAAAACATAAAAAAAAAAAAAAAACCTGTTTACCTGATCATGCGATCCTATGAATTTGAAGGCCTCCATTGAAAACTGGAAATGTCTCTCATGGCGTGGTGAAAGAACTTCAACAGTGTGGTCCACGGTACACCTGGTTGGAAACAGGAACAAAACATCTATTGATGCTAAGAGAGTGTGGTGTATATTCTCACAAAAAACAAATAGTATAATTGTACAATTATATAAACATAACATTTTTTGTGCAGTTTAGAACACACAAAAGCAGGCATTTATGTGAGAGAAATTATTTAAAGCAGTAATGAATTCATTGTGTGACAATGTTGCTGTATTCTGTTACGTGGTATTCCCCCTGGCTTGTAACTTACTCAACTGGAAGCTCAAATATCATTAATACTATAATAACAATAACCTAAATCAGAGGTTCCTAGGCTGTTCAATGCCAAGGACCCAGAAATAACCAGGCTATGATCTCCACTCTCCCCTATTGGGAAACGGCCTAAATATGGCTTAAAAAAAGACTAAAGCGTGTGCATGCGTGTGTGCTGTGTTGTAAACTGCACTCACCCATGTTCTATGATGGAGTAGGCTGGTTGGTAGCTGGGGTTGTCGTACGGCGCAGCTCTGCAGGACACCACAAACAGTTCGGTGTTAATGAGTGAAGACGAGGCCTCTATCTCCATGTAGATCTTGTCCCCTACGTCGTACTCCAGTGGATAGGAGCGGGGGTCCATCATGGAGGTGAAACTCCGGCTGTGAAAGAACTCAAACTGGTAGGTGAACGTACCGAAGCCCTTCTCCTGGACCGTGACGTTGTTTCTGTGGACGCTGTAACTCAGGGTCACGTTGCCAGTCTTGGGGTACTGGCAGTAGACCTCCACCTCCAACAGGTGCGTGCGGGTGATGACGTCACTGGTGTTGTCAACGGTGGTGATGGCATTTTTGAAGATGAGGTTCTCGTCATCCTCCTGTACGCAGGAGATTTTAGTTTAGTCTAACCCAGTGGTTATGAAGATAGGAGTTTAGTCTGACCCAGTCGTTCTGAAGGTAAGAGTTTAGTCTAACCCAGTGAAGATAAGAGTTTAGTCTGACCCAGTCGTTATGAAGATAAGACTTCAGTCTAACCCAGTAGTTATAAGAGTTTAGTCTGATCCAGTAGTTATGAAGTAACAACTTGGATTTAAGTGATACCAACGTTGAACACTGGAGTCTGTTTGCAGCCTGATTGCATAAGCATTGTTGCATTGTTATTTGTAGTTGTCCATTTCTCTCTCTCTCTCTCTCTCTCTCTCTCTCTCTCTGTCTCTCTCTCTCTCTCTCTCTCTCTCTCTCTCTCTCTGTTTGTCTGTGTGTGTGTGTGTGTGTGTGTGTGTGTGTGTGTCTGTGTCTGTCTGTCTGTCTGTCTGTCTGTCTGTCTGTCTGTCTGTGTGTGTGTGTGTGTGTGTGTGTGTGTGTGTGTGTGTGTGTGTGTGTGTGTGTGTGTGTGTGTGTGTGTGTGTTTGTGTGTGTGTGTGTGTGTGTGTGTGTGTGTGTGTGTACGCGCGCGCGCGTGCGTGTCTGACAGGTTGGCATGCTGGCATGCAGGAAGACAGATAGACAGACAGACAGACAGATAGACAGACAGATCACATTCCTTAAAGAGGCAGTGCAACAGAACAATACATATAACACAACTCTCTAGTACCACAGCCCCATTACATAATTATGTGTAAAATTAACCTTTAGTAAATGCACAAAGGTGTAAAGTAGAACAGATGTGACCAACTAGCATCCAGGTATGACTTTGTTACCTCAATCTCAGTACCACAGCCACTGAGGGGGATCACTGCTATGATGTGAGTGCTGTTTTGTTGGCTTTCCAGACTGCAGGCTACGTTGCTTGGATCATTGAGTCGCAGATGTCCTTCAAGTCCCCTGAATGAGGATTTGTTCACCTCTACTGTCATGGCGGTCTCATCGCAAATCACATTGGCTTTCACTGAAATGAAAGGTTTCCAGAAGATCATGATGATAATAGTATAACCCACATAGGTTGTTCATTTGCTTTAGATTTAGTATCATAATTTTGTTAGACTTACGAGACAGTGGTTCTGTGGTAGTGGGGGCCATGGTTGTAGGCGCTGCAGGTGGAGATAACAAAAATGACACATGTAACTCATCAAACCACTTCCTCAGATTTCTGAATTTGAAATATGATGCAGTAGTAAACAGGTGTTACGTTTCACCCACCATTTGAGACAGAGACGATGACACAGCGAAGCTCCGACTGTGACGCAATAACTTGACTTATTTATTTTTCTCCTGAGCATATGTACTGCATAGTACTGTGTTCTATCCGTCTGTCATTCAATGTTATATGACATACTTCAATGGTTTCCAGTGTAAAAAAGTCAAGTGCTTTCCTAGGATCTCCTTTTAGTTGACTTTGTACCAGTGAACTGTACCGTCGTCATGAAACTGTACCGTAACCGTACTTTTTTCTATGCAAACTTCTAATAAAGTCTTCAATCAATACATTTTCTCAGTGGTGATTTCTTTTCTTTATCCAGCCAATGATATGGTAGGATCTCTGCTATACATATTTTGTAGATCCCAATAGCACTAACACAAACAGGGAGAACTACTTACGACAAATAACACATTGCTTTTATCATCATGCTCTGTAATATTGTAACTGATCTAATGACACAGAAAATACAGTAATACTCTATAAGTCTAAGACAATAGGAAAAGCAAAATGGGCAGACAGACAGACAGACAGACAGACAGACAGACAGACAGACAGACAGACAGACAGACAGACAGAAAGGAAGATAATTTAAATAAAGCTGACCTGTTGGTCTGAGCAACAAAGCAGACAGGGTGATGTTCTCCAACCTCTGACTGTGATGCTGTCCATCTCAGGATGAACTGTCCCTGTGCTGGTACAGTCAGGATCATGTTGTGGGGTCCACTGAACAACAGCTGTGAGACCCTACAACACCACCAGAGAAGAGAACATGGTTCAAACGTTTTAATTTACCTTTTCAGACCTTTAGAAGGGACACCACAGGACAACAAAACACCAACTAAATGACTTCATTCTGTAAGGCAGATGTGCAGAACCCCTTTCCACATGGACAAGGACAAAACACACATCTGATACATTAACACCACAGGGCAAAAAAAATCACTTTAAAGGAATGTTATGTTACGGAAAACACTATGCTGTGTAGTTCTAGGCTGAATGCTACTTTTTACTGTACTGGAGTGGAGGGCCTCAGTCTTGTTGTCTTTTACTCACGTGGCCTGTGTTGCCTGTGTGTTGATGGTGATTTCCAGTCTGTGTCCAACATGGGTGTAGAGCTGTGCTCTGTTAGCCGGGGTGGGAGGCAGGAACCTGGGTAGATACCGTCCCTCTGTACAGCTGGGTACTGATCCATACACTGAACACAAAGGGGAAATATAAACAATTTAACAGCTTTACGTTTTAATGTTAGATTATTGATTTACTTTGATTATCCATTCACTTTATTAGCATATTAACTGGTTGAGTTGCCAGGAACCCCTAAGAAAATAGACCACTAGGGGTCCGTTTTTAGATGAACTAAGGGTTTAACTGTGTACCGTCGACAGCAAACTGTAGAGCTACATGGGAGAGCCAGTGGCTGGTAGTGTAAGTGGCCTGAGATCCTCCAGTGTTTGTGGCGGTGATGGACTGGTTGGGAAGGTCCGCCACATACAACTGGACAACGTAGGTTCCCGCATTACTGCTGCTAGTGGCAGCAAATGACAAAATGCAATTCTGAAAGAAGGGAGAAGGAACACAGGACAGGAAGAGTACAAAAACAAACCAGGAGAAATAATGGGTCACATTTTTAAGAGGTGTAGAGAAAAACAGTACAGACTAATTATGACAGTAATCATGATTATAGTAGAAAATACATGTTTGCATCAGTATGATGTGATCTATGTTCTTATTTATCAACTCACGACGGATGATATGCTGAGAACAGAAGGAAGAGAAACCATAGGATGACATTGAACCCGGTCTCCATCTGGGTCAAATGCTAACAGGTTGAAGCTTCTCCCACAGTTAGAAGGAACTCTGAGAGACAGAAACAGAACGAAAATAAGAGACAGAGTGAGATTATATAATTAGTTTATTTTTCACTTGTTTTTCGTAGAAGTATCTAGTACAATGTATTATAAATACATAACTATACCTTATGTATAAACAAAATATTTAAATTGGCATGTGTGCAATGCGTGTGTGTTGCGTGTGCGTGCACACACCCCTACTCTGCATGCCTGAGTCAAGCCTGTAGTCTGACCAAGAACAGACAGATTTGCTGACTTATAGAATTATGATGTTGATGATGATGTTAGTAATGAGTATAAGAACAAAAGAGAAGTGTGTTATGTTACCGTAGTGAAGGTATGATGGTGGTCTGAGGAGACCTGTTGGCTTTCCCAGTGTCTGATCTGGTCCTGAGGTTCACCCGCGCATAAGCTGCCCAGTTCCCAATGCCATTTCTGTTACTCTCCCAGGCACTACCTCGTAACCTGTGTGAGATGAGATTATTATTATTAATAATAAAGTGGTTTGGTATTTCTGTCATAATTGTTCGCACATTATGTCAGATGAAGCAATTGAGAAACAAAAATAAATAAATAAATTGTAAAGGAAAAACACATAGGGTGCAACAGTTAATCAAACTATATATATATATATATATATATATATATATATATATATATATATATATATATATATATATATATACATACATACAGTATATAATGTTATTTAATTAAAGTCATCAATTTACTATCCCTATTTTGGACATGTGATTATAAAAAGAATATATAGGGAAAAAAAGGGGGGGGGGGGGGGACATGAAAATACTATTTAAAGTCTCATTGTTTTTGTTTGTTGTGTAATAGTGAATCTCTCTTCACTCACCTCAAATAGAACTGAGCATTGATGGGAACCCGTCGAGTCATGATTCCTTCTCGTTGACACCAGTCTGCGGTTGCTTGCACCGTGTAGGGTCCCCGCAGGGTATCACTGCCACAGGACCCATGATAACACTCCCATATGTCTGAACTTGAGCATGATGCGAAGGCTGTCTTATAGCGCAAAACCACCTGGAATTAGAAGATAAGGATATAAAGGTTATACATTACATGACTTTCATCATGTCTCTGTTTGGTAAAGTTACTAAAACTAAAACCTAACATTGGCAAAGAAATTATGTTTGAAATAATTAGTCTTAAGTAAGGACGTGTTCTCAATGATTTTAGTTTGTTTAATCAATATAGTTACATTCTTTGTACTTTGTAAGTCACATTGTTACCTTTTTTTTCGTTTTCATTATTTAGTTAGAATTAACTATAATAATCTTGACCTGTACCTACCGTTATAGTTCCATCTGCGTGCGTGTCCTTTGGGTCATAGGTGATGACAGTTCCTTGAAACTGCGAGGCTCCTGCATGCTGGGCTCCGCAGAGCAACAGCAACACCACTGCTACTGAAGAGACACTCATGGTTTACTGAGAGAGAATAGGATCCACTATGGTGTTTTATACACTCACACACACGCACAGCAAACATCTTGAATATTTGAATTTGGCAGTGGAACAAGACATTTACCTGGAACAACCGGTGCTCAAGGGAGATAAGATCAAATGTTTACCTGGTATGAGGAAGACAAAGATCTCTTTCTCGATGTGTAATCAATATGTCTGTCAAACTGTCAAACTGTGCCTGCCTGTGTATAGATCAAAGATTACACTTAAGCATGGCATTTTATATAACCTCATCCCTTGAATTCAGGCATGGTACTTTGTTTCACTTATTCAGCTGTTGTTTGCTATGTGTGTTCTGTGAATGAATGTAGTGATGCGCGGATAGGCTTTTGAAGTCATCCGAATCCATCCGCGCAAATTAATTATCCGCCCATTATCCAACCGCATTAATTATATCATCCAATTTATAAATCCGCATCCATCCTCATCCGCAACTTCAAAAGTATTATTATTATTATTACCCTTATTATTAGGCTAATATTATTTTCTGGTAGGCTATTCCCTGTTAGTTTTCTTAGTTGTGCGATCACAGAAATGCATTGATCTAGCCTACGGAATGTCTCCGTTCGTCTTTTTTCTTTCTTTTTTTTTAAAGTCGGTGCTGCGTCGATGCAGACAGACATGCAGGCAGACAGAGTCAGACACACGAGAGAGAGAGAGAGCGAGGGAGAAAGCGAAAGAGAGAGGAACAAACACAACTTAGTGGGAAGTTTAACTTACCTACTGTACAGTAGCCTACTTTACAATATGGACTATGGAGCTGAGAGAGATTCACTTTTTAGCGCAGCCTGACCAGAGGTAATGAGTGCGACGATGCATGCCGTGATGCCGTTGCCTTTAAGTGGACACAGCTGTTTAGTTTTATCGTGGACTGCACATTGCCTCATGAAAAATGATGGTTACTTTATAAATTATACAAAATAACACACACTAACACAGACACGAGCATACCTAGATTTCGCTTTTTATTGATAGATATATTAGGCCATAATTTATTTCCTGCATTATGTCATCCGCGGATATCCGAAATTAATTAATAATTATATTTGATTGATCCAAATCCGACTGCACCACGGATCACCGCGGTCCACCGCGGCTAAAACCGCTATCCGCGCATCTCTAATGTACGTACAACTTTTTTGGGAAAAGCCTAGAAGAACACCAACTAAAGGTAATAAAAATAAAAATAAAAGAAAGAAAGAAAGAAAGAAAGAAAGAAAGAAAGAAAGAAAGATCTAGTCTGAAATTCTCCTTTAATGACCCAAAAAGTATAGCATGAAAACACAGGTCCTCTCAAATTGTGTGTGACTGGATCCATGATTATTTAATATCGTTACATAATTATTATGTTTGATATTATGTTTAATTCATGTCTGTGTGTTTACAGATCTATAGATTAAAAGCTCAATACTTGGTGAACTTGACCTTTGGTTATGTACCCAACCAGCTTGTACTTAGGGTACTTAAATGTAATGTTGTGCTTCTTCCTGGAGCTGCATGGCTACGGCAGGCCTGACAAACTATCTGGGTCATTTGACCTCATCCTTCCTCATCTCTATCAGTGGCTCTAGTTTCAGGAATAATGATCAAAAGTTATTAGTTGCCAGATATTTTGGTATGTGGAAACATCCCCCAGGGCATCGTTGGGGGGGAGACTCATCAGAAATGTTAAATAACAACATAGGGCATACTGTTAGGCATTTATTAAAAAAGACTCGCAGAAGATTGTAATTCCTACTATCATTGCAAGCAGAACTATACTGTAATATAACCACTAAAACAAGCAGGCTACGAACCCAAACTGTCTGTCTGTTATCCACAAACGCATGCGCGCACGCACGCACGCACGCACGCACGCACGCACGCACGCACGCACGCACACACACACACACACACACACACACACACACACACACACACACACACACACACACACACACACACACACACAGCAACAGTGCTGTCCATGGTGCTGAACCCACAGGTTGCTTAAGCAACAGTATTGTAATCTTTCACAGAAAGGGACCCAATGTACATGTACAGGTATTTACCTCTGTGAATTCCAAGAAATGTTCTCTTATCTCCACACTTCCTTTCTCTGTTGTAACAAAAAACAATATTAGCAAAAGAACTTGGGAAATTGGGAATACATAGCCTTCACATGACACGTTGACCAGACTATAAGTGGGCCAATTTCCAATGATTGGTCAGGTTTCACTTAATATAAAACGGGCGAAGCAGGCGCAAACCTCTAGTAATAATAATGACCAGTAAGACTCCCTAATCGGGAGATAAGCGACCATCAGGTCGCATACACAAACTTTAGAAGGCAATTGTAGCCAATCAGGAGGGAATATGGGAAATGGGACAGATCCATGTTGATGACATGACTTTAGAGATACTGTGTACCGCTTTGCGTGATTTTAGGGCAAAATCTGTAGGAGCAGTGTTCAAAAATGTGTTTTAAAAAAAATCAGCCTGATGGTGGCGTTAGAAGAGGGTCATGTGAGAAATCAGGGGCGGAGGTTGTGATTTGCCAATCATTGCGTGATTGCAACCGTCAGGTCGCAGTTACTATGAAAAGCTCCACCAGCTGTCAGTCTGTCACGTCACGTCACGTCACGCCACGTCACACTTTTGCCCTATTCATATCTCTGCCACTGTTGGCCCTATCCATGCAAAACTTTAAACCCACACTCCTTGGATGGCAAATCACAACCTCCACCCCTCATTTCTCACACAGCCCTCTTTAAGCGCCACTGCTCCTACAGATTTTGGCCCAAAATCTTACAAAGCGGTACACAGTACAGTCATGTCATATAACATGGATCTGTCCCATTTCCCATATTCCCTCCTGATTGGCTATGAGAAATGAGGTGGGTGGAGGTTGTGGTTTGGCAGCCAAGGAGTGAGAGAGCAAAATTTGGCATGGATCGGGGCAACGGTCGCGGATATATGAGTAGGGCAAAAGTGTGACGTGACGTGACAGAGTGACAGACAGACCAGCCGGTGGAGGTTTTGATAGTAACTGCGACCTGACGGTCACAACTAGAACTGTACTCTGTCGAGGTGCCAACTAGCGCCTCACGCTCAAGCAGGCCACACATGGCCTACTTGTGCACAAGCAGAGCGCGCCACGAGGTGCTGTGTGCTGCTGGCCTCATGTCCCTAATGTCTTCACCCGTTAATGAAGTCACCCTCATACATACTGTACATTCCCAGAATCCCTTCATACACCTTCATACATACCCAGCCCATTACAGTACTTAATAAAACACAAACAACAACAAACATTTGCTTCACAGAGTATAGAAACACATCAGACAACAAGCTTTTTCTGGGTCAAGGTAGGATGGCCGGTGGGGGCCGCTCTCCATTCAGACATTGACTTCCATAGAGGTTAGGGTTAGTGTCTGAATGGGGGATGTCTGAATGGCAGCATGTAACCGGATGGCCGACTTGGAAGTATGCCAAAAATAATGTGTCTCCCGTTGAACCATGTTAAGGATCACTGGTCAAAACCAACTGACCAATAGCAATCACTGTTTGTGTGTGCATGTGCATGTGCGTGTGCGCGTGCGTGTGTGCGTGTGCGTGCGTGTGTGTGAGTGTGAGTGTGCGTGCGTGCATGTGTGTGTGTGTGAGAGAGAGAGAGAGAGAGAGAGAGAGAGATTTTCAAGGTTTCACAATGACAGACCAGTTTAGCTGTAGCTGTTGTCCTTTACCTGTATAAAATAATACATTATAACTGTTTACTGTATAAAAAAAATACAATACCTGTTTAAAATAATAGATTATAAATGCTGTTAACTGGTGGGATAGTATAGCAGGAAGCTGGCACAGATAAATAAGTCACACCATGTGTTCTTTGGTGGCATGTGAACTTTGAAAACAGAGGAAGAAACCACAGATACTTATGACGTCAAGCTGTCATCGTGGGTTGATGAATTAATGTTGTTGTTGTATCCCTGCTAACCCTGTTTTCTTGGACACACACACACACACACACACACACACACACACACACACACACACACACACACACACACACACACACACACACACACACACACACTTCTTACATTCAGGAAGTCTGTCTCTAATTAACAGCCACCTGGCAAATGATATCTTTTGGTCGCATGTGAACGGTGAAGACACGAGGAAGTAAACTCACAATCACACTACTAAAGAAAACACATTTAGCAGTAGCTGTCAATCTGTCATCGCATTTTGATGAAATGTGTGTGTGTGTGTGTGTGTGTGTGTGTGTGTGTGTGTGTGTGTGTGTGTGTGTGTGTGTGTGTGAGAGAGAGAGAGAGAGAGAGAGAGAGAGAGTCACTTCATTGACCAAGGTACCCTAAGGCAGTGATGAATAGTACTGTAATAATTATTAGAGAATCTCCATGTATTTTCAGCTCTTTATAAATAGAAAATGCATATTTATTTAACCAAATAATATCAATTGTATCACATTTTAGGGCCTTCTAAATACAATACTTTTCTAACAGACCTGGTTGTCAGGTATCAATACACTTTTAGGCCGACATGTTTGTGCCAGCGTGGGTGATTAGTTCTTCACCGCCTCGTCTTGATGATTTAAACATGAAACAAAGGGTGGCTATGCTCGATAACAGGCTCAATGACAAGCCCAAGTGCTTGGGCTTGGTAATTTTAAGCTGTTGGGACCAACGGGAGTTGGAACCATGGGGCAGTCCCCCATCCAGCCAGGTCGCTCATTCCTGTTCATTCTGACGCTTGGCGCCAGAATGGGTTGTTATTGATTGACTGTGAGTTTGATGCACGCGGGTACGCATGTGCATATGTGTGCACCTTAAGACTCCACCATGCAGTTAACCACTGCACCTACACGCACAAGCACACGCGCGCGCACACACACACACACACACACACACACACACACACACACACACACACACACACACACACACACACACACACACACACACACACACACACACACACACTTCTTACATTCAGGAAGTCTGTCTCTAACTCTAGTCGTCATAAATCTACCATGACAGCTGGGGTTCTTTTAAATTAAAGAACTAATCTGATTGATGCACAGCCAAATGAGGAATGTCACTTACAGCCACGTGACACAGCGGTAGGTGAGAAATGTCACGTACTGCAACCTGGCAAATTATATTGTTTGGTCGCATGTGAACGGTGAAGACACGAGGAAGTAAACTCAAAATCAGACTACTAAAGAAAACACATTTAGCAGTAGCTGTCAATCTGTCATCGCATTTTGATGAAATGTTTAAATGATAAAAGTTGTTTACCACAGGAGACGTGCTCAGCGAACATGAAGACTGAAAAAGAGAGAGAGAGAGAGAGAGAGAGAGAGACTACATTGACCGAGGTACCCTAAGGCAGTACTAGAGAATCTCCATGTATTTTCAGTTCTTTATAAATAGAAAATGCATATTTATTTAACCAAAAAATAATATCACTTGCATCACATTTCAGGGCCTTCTAAATACAGTACTTTTCTAACAGACCTGGTTGTCAGGTATCAATACACTTTTAGGCCGACATGTTTGTGCCAGCGTGGGTGATTAGTTCTTCACCGCCTCATCTTGATGATTTAAACATGAAATAAAGGGCTGCTATGCTCGATAACAGGCTCAACGACAAGCCCAAATGATTGGGCTTGGTGAATTTTAACCTGTTGGGACCAACGGGAGTTGAAACCATGGAGCAGTCCCCCGTCCAGCCAGGTCGCTCATTCCTGTTCATTCTGACGCTTGGCGCCAACCGCTTACCAGAACTGTGAATGGGTTGTTATTGATTGACTGTGAGTTTGATGCACACGGGTACGCATGTGCATGTGCGTGCACCTTAAGACTTCACTCCACCGTGCAGAAAACCACTGCACGTGCGTGCGCGCACACACACACACACGCACGCACACACACACACACACACACACACACACACACACACACCACGCCATCTTGACACTGGTCGAAAGTAAACAAAACAACAGACAAGGATTAAACGCAAGATTTAGGCAAAACCTAATATACAATATGAAAACCATGCTCTTGTGATCGACACAATATACAAACTTTGAAAGTGTGCTCTCTTTTGACCCCAACTAACCCTAACACTGTAGGTGAGTTGTTAATTATATGCTGACTACAGAACTGTAATACAGTATGCACAATCTCCACTGCATTGTTGTCAATTAAAATAAGCAGTCTGCCGTCACATGTATTTGTCTTAACGGATTTCTTGATTTTTAATGCTCCAAAAACATTCATATGGCTCTGTCTGTTGTTGTTTTTTACGTCCGGTGACACCTGTCCAGGAGAGGTCTGGGACACGCCTCCTCAGGAGACTTGGCTCAGAGACCTGAAGCCATTTGATTTGGCGTTAGGAACCCGCTGCGACCGCAAGCCCTTGCTGACCACGACCCCAACCTTCTGCATGAATGGCATATGCCAGGGGTCTTCAACGTTTTCAGGCCAAGGACCCCTTAGTTCAGAGAGAGATGAAGCAGGGACCCCCACAACCTGTTAATAGATGCCATATAGTTTCATCGTTTGACAGCACAATCATCAGTGTATTTTGGATTCATGTCAATTTGTGTTTTCAGATATTTAACCACTGTCAATACTTCTAAAACTTGACCTTTCACTCTGTACTTAGTCTGATCTTTTCCCCCTCTACACCAAAGCTCAAAGCCGAAAATAGGCGATCTACAAGCTCACAACGCCTCGCAGCTTGTAGATCTGCTATTTTTGGCTAAAGTTCTCCCAATATGGACACTAGGGTTCAAGTGGTTAATATTAAAAAGGAGGAAAAAAAGATCATCCAAATCACACAAAGATTTGGAGGACCCCCTGTAGTAACTCTGAGGACCCCCTAGGGGTCCCGGACCCCCTGTTGAAGACCCCTGGCATATGCTCTAACATTTCTCAAAGTCTACACCAGGGCTTTCTAAACGTTTTTGACTCAGTGCACAGCTGTAAAGAAAGGTTTTCATCCACGGCATCCCTGAATTACACTGTTCATTTTTTTAATCTTACAGTAGGCAATGTCACAGAGAAATACCGGTTTTCCGTCAGAACGGACTGAAAATAACGTAATATTTGACATTTAACCACTTGAACCCCAGCAACCCTATTCTGGGGGGAAGGTTCCAAGGACAGAATTCATTTGCAAGTGTGACTCATGTTGCGCAACCACACTGGTTAGACTGACACAATATGTGGAATTGAGAGGGCCGTCTATGCCCGTTGGCAGAGCATATGCCAGATGGGCATAGATGGGCATAAACGGGCACATGTCCGATAAGCTTGAGGATTGGTGGATTGATGAGCTTCACATGACACTTTGACCAGACTATAAGTGGGCCAATTTCCTTGATTGGTCAGGTTTCACTTGTGATATAAAACGGGCGAAGCGGGCGCAAACCTCTAGTAATATAATAATAACCAGTAAGACTCCCTAATTGGGAGATAAGCAACCATCAGGTCGCATACACAAACTTTAGAAGGCAATCATAGCCAATCAGGAGGGAATATGGGAAATGGGACAGATCCATGTTGATGACATGACTTTAGAGATACTGTGTACCGCTTTGCGTGATTTTAGGGCAAAATCTGTAGGAGCAGTGTCCAAAAATGTTTTTTGCAAAAATCTGCCTGATGGTGGCGCTAGAAGAGGGTCATGTGAGAAATCAGGGGCAGAGGTTGTGATTTGCCAATCATTGCGTGATTGCGACCGTCAGGTCGCAGTTACTATGAAAAGCTCCACCGGCTGTCAGTCTGTCACGTAACGTAACGTAACGTCACGTCACGTCACGTCACGTCACGTCACGTCACGTCACGTCACGTCACGTCATGTCACACTTTTGCCCTAGTCATATCTCTGCCTCCGTTGGCCCTATCCATACCAAACTTTAAACCCATACTCCTTGTATGGCAAATCACAACCTCCACTTCTCACATGGCCCTCTTTTAGCGCCACCATGAGGCCGATCTTTGCAAAACACATTTTTGGACACTGCTCCTACAGATTTTGGCCCAACATGGATCTGTCCCATTTCCCATATTCCCTCCTGGCTACGATTGCCTTCTAAAGGCCAAAATCTGTGGGAGCAGTGTCCAAAAATGTGTTTTGCAAGAATCGGCCTCATGGTGGCGCTAGAAGGGGGCACATGAGAAATGAGGTGGGCGGAGGTTGTGGTTTGGCAGCCAAGGAGTGTGTGTGCAAAATTTGACTTGGATCAGGGCAACGGTGGTGGAGATATGAGTAGGGCAAAAGTGTGACGTGCCAGACTGACAGACAGACAGCCGGTGGAGGTTTTGATAGTAACTGACGGTCGCAACTAGAACTGCACTCTGTCGAGGTGCCAACTAGCTCCTCACGCCTCAGGCAAGCAGAGCACACCACGAGGTGCTGTGTGCTGCTGGCCTCATGTCCCTAATGTCTTCACCCGTTAATGAAGTCACCCACATACATACTGTGCATTCCCAGAATCCCTTCATACACCTTCATACATACCCAGCCCATTACAGTATGTAATAACAACACAAACAACAACCAAAATTTGCTTCACAGATAATAGAAACACATCAGACAACAAGCTTTTTCTGGGTCAAGGTAGGATGGCCGGGGGTCCACTCTCCATTCAGACATGCTGCCATTCAGACATTGACTTCTAATTGTCTGAGTGGCAACACTTCCATAGAGGTTAGGCAGGCATTGACACTAAGGCTTGCCCACCTGCCCCGGCAGGTAAATAAAACGTCAGGGCAGGTGAAGTTGGCTTTCAGGTTGCCCGACAGGGCAAGTGCTCATTTGAGAGGGATATACAAATGTCTATAAACACAACACGAGATATCTGTCTAAACACCTGAACGTGGCCAGTGCGCTGTGTCTTCTGGTCTGTGGAATGTAAAATAAGAGCACGATTTACCTATAATGTGCTGGTTTTACTGTTGCTACATTTAAAAATAAAAAATAACAAGTGTGAACCCACAGACATATTCAATCATAGCTTAAGTATTTGGTATTTGGATTTGGAGGTATTGAGGTATGACATTTTATCGCACAGCCCCAGAAAGTAAAGAAATAAGTGTCAAATTGAGCGGTAATTAAAATCGTACCTATCATTTTATAACGGACGATTTACTTTTCGGGCAAGTGGGCATTACCTTCGGGCAAGTAGACCATGACCTGTACTTGCCCGATGGGCAAGTGCCTCTGAGACCTTAGTGTCAACCCCTGGGTTAGGGTTAGGATCACTGGTCAAAACCAACTGACCAATAGCAATCACTGTGTGTGTGTGTGTGTGTGTGTGTGTGTGTGTGTGTGTGTGTGTGTGTGTGTGTGTGTGTGTGTGTGTGTGTGTGTGTGTGTGTGTGTGTGTGTGTGTGAGAGAGAGAGAGAGAGAGAGAGATTTTCAAGAATCCACAATGACAGACCAGTTTTGCCTTAGCTGTTGTCCTTTACCTGTATAAAATAATACATTATAACGGTTAACTGTACAAAGATAATACATTAGAACTCTTACCTGTTTAAAATAATAGATTATAAATGCTGTTAACTGGTGGGATAGTATAGAAGGAAGCTGGCAGAGATAAATAAGTCACACCATGTGTTCTTTGGTGGCATGTGAACTTTGAAAACAGAGGAAGAAACCACAGATAATTATGAAGTCAAGCTGTCATTGTGGGTTGATGAATTAATGTTGTTGTTGTATCCTGCTTGTTCCTGTTGGCTTGGACACACACACACACACACACACACACACACACACACACACACACACACACACACACACACACACACACACACACACACACACACACACACACACACACACACACACACACACACACACACAGACACACACACACACACACACACACACACACACACACACACACACACACACACACACTTCTTACTTTCAGGAAGTCTGTCTCTAACTCTAGTCGTCATAAATCTACCCTGACAGCTGGGGTTCTTTTAAATTAAAAAACTAATCTGATTGATGCACAGCCAAATGAGGAATGTCACTTAACAGCCACATGACACAGCGGTAGGTGAGAAATGTCACGTACTGCCACCTGGCAAATGATATCGTTTGGTCGCATGTGAACGGTAATAATTACTAGAGAATCTCCATGTATTTTCAGCTCTTTATAAATAGAAAATGCATATTTTATTTAACCAAATAGTATCACTTGTATCACATTTTAGGGCCTTCTAAATACAGTACTTTTCTAACAGACCTTGTTGGCAGGTATCAATACACTTTTAGGCCGACATGTTTGTGCCAGCGTGGGTGATTAGTTCTTCACTGCCTCGTCTTGATGATTTAAACATGAAATAAAGGGCTGCTATGCTCGATAACAGGCTCGACGACAAGCCCAAATGCTTATTGATACCAGGTTGCAACAAATGTGTTATCCAGTTTGTAATGGCTCGGGATTTGAGCCCCATCACTACCCATCTTTAAAAGTTGGCAGAACAAATCAAATAAATGCACCACATGAGTGGAGATTATAAGTGGGCATCCATCCACAGTTAGCTGGTTGTTGGAGGAAATATCCTCCGAGGGGGGTCCACATGTCAATTTGGGGGTCCTTGATATAGAAAAGGTTTGAGTACCACTGAATGAGGGCATTGATACAACACAAACATGAATGGAAATACAATGCAGTTTCACCCCAACAGTGATGTACCATAGTGTAGTAAAGTATGAACTGAATAAATTGAGGAATGCAATGAATAATAAGTTGTTAATTAAGACCTGGAAAACATCTGTGTCACTTTACATTTTAACTATTTTCCCGCCGGTTTGTTCTTTCTGCGGCAGAGTCTGTCTGGACAGATGAGGGGTGGCGCGGGTGTGTACCGTAGCAGAAGCTCCCGTAACGCTAGTCTAAAATCTTGAGCACACATAAACAATAATGGAGGTGGGATCACTTTTTTGGCCGTTTTCTATGCCTGGATCTAGTTTCTGTATTTCTATGCTCTACTACTGGTGCAACCGAGGGACAAACTTCAGCCTTGTGCATTGGAAAGGGAGCGCAGGAAAAGGGAGCGCAGGGAGTGCGAATCTTTGAATATATATTTCTTTATTTAACATTTGTAACTCAAATCTTTCTATCTCGGGGTCCCTGGAACAAAATATTTAGAGATGGGTGTTTGTGGTCAAATACATGTAATTTTAGGGGTCCTTGACATGAAATGGTTTGAGAAGCACTCATCCTAGAAACATACATTTTTCAGAAAACTGGTTTAGAAGACACTCGTAGAATCGTCCTCAGGTGGAGTAGAGTACTGAAGCGACGCACCATATTCTGAGTGTAGTAAAGTAAGAACTGAATAAATTGAGGAATGCAATGAATAATAGATGAGTTTAATTAATAAGTGGTTAATTAATCGAATGGATGGATGATCAGTTTGCTGTTCCCTGGTGTCAGAAGGGCCAACAGGAAAAGGTAGAATCTAAAACCTCCACCGGCTGTCTGTCCGCCACACGTCACGTCACACTTTTCCCCTACTCATATCTCCGCCACCGTTGCCCTTATTCATGCCAACCTTCGCAGACACACTCCTTGGCTGCCAAACCACAACCTCCACCCCTCGATTCCTGCAAGACACATTTTTGGACACTGCTCCTACAGAGTTTGCCCTAAAATCAGGCAAAGTGGTACACAGTATATCTAAAGTCATGTCATCAACATGGATCTGTCCCATTTCCCATATTCCCTCCTGATTGGCTAACATTGCCAAAGTTTGTATATGCGACCTGGCGGTCGCTTATCTCCCAAATAGGGAGTCTTACTGGTGTTTGTGCAGTGTTAAACATCTCTATATTGTGACAGTAATCATTGCTATAGTGTTTGTTCAGTAACAGTGTTAAATATCTCTATATTGTGACAGTAATCATAGTGTTCAGTAACAGTGTTAAATAGCTCTATATTGTGATAGTAATAATTGCAATAGAGTGTTTGTTCAGTAACAGGGTTAAACAGCTCTATATTGTGACAGTAATCATTGCTATAGAGTGTTTGTTCAGTAACAGTGTTAAATAGCTCTATATTGTGATAGTAATCATTGCTATATAGTGTTTCTTCAGTGTTAAATAGCTATAACTGTAGTTTAGTTACCTGCTATGAAAGGGATTCTGTAGTTTGGTTACCTGCTATGAGAGGGATTCTGGTGCCTGTAGTTTCCAGGACCACCTCCAGGGGGCAGTGTTTTGCCGTGGGTTCCCTCAGGATGACACAGACCCATGCACAGACCTCGTCTCTCCGGTCCATCTTGTTGCCAAACTGACGCCGTGGATGCACAGCTCAGACACAGACAGCTCGCTGGGGAGGATGGGAGAGAAGGCCAGGCAATGCTGCTGGACCCTGGCTGGGGGCAAACGTTACAAGGTACATACCGTACATTTACTACAGTATAGCCTAGTAAAGTATTTCTTTCTTTCTATTGTATAACACATTTCATTTTGAAATCAAATTATTTCAAGTTTGATAACAAGTTTTACATCCAGACCCAAGGCATGGCCATGGGTTCAACCTTTGCACCCAATTATGCAAACTTATTCATGGGTCACTGGGAATCCAAGTTCATTCAGAACAGAACTGCCTCCTCCCTCCTAAATAAGGTGATTTTTTTGGAAACGATACATTGACGACATATGGTATTTGTTGGTTCAGAAGGCGAACTGGTTGAGTTCAGGCAGTATATTAACAACACACATCCCACTCTGAAACTCTCATTGCAAAAAAAAAAAAAAAAAAAAAAAGTACAATACTTGATCCCAAGCTATAAAAAATATCATTACCAAACATTGAAAAACATTGAAATATTTTGAAATGTGATCCTCATTTGAAAAATATAGCTATGTCACCACCAAGGTTTTGCTTTACGAGAGGAATGAACATTAGAGACTCTGTGGTTAAATCACTTTATAGATCACCAGGTACCAGCTCCAACTGGCTGAGGGAAGAGTTGTGTGGCATCCACCCATGTGGTAGATGCACTCACTCACTGCTCAAACACCTCAACCACTAAAGTTTTTTTTTTTTTTATCACCCACACACAGGACAGGAATACAAAATTAAAAGCTTTATCAACTGTAATAACACCCATGTGTTATAAACCATGATATGTATCGCGGCATGTTCCAAATCAGACAACGAGAGACACCTTCCACTGCTAATCCTATCATTTTGTGGATCCTGCTGCTTCGTGTCTCATCTCTGCCCCCTTGTGGACAGATACATTTATTGCTGATCCTTCTGTCTCTGTCTCACATCAAATACCTGTCATTATCAAATAGAATTCCTTCACATCACTTACATAATAATGATCGCACTGCTGTTGTCACTAATCACATTATATCTCCTCAGTCTTCTAGCAGTTTTCCTATCCCAAACTCTGACTCTCCACTCACTAAAGTCGGTTTTAAGACTAGAAAAGTTCTTGGAATAATTCATTTTAATATCAGAAGTCTCAAGTTGAACTATATTAAACTTTTGGTGCAACAGAGTCTGTTGGGTCTGCAAGTTCAATAGACCCAACAGACTCTGTTGCACCAAACAGGGGTTTCAGGGGTTAGCTGACATTTGGTGGGTCAAGAGTAGCCACAATCATTGTAGTTTTGTGTCCACAACGGTTCCAATTTGGGCATACATTTTAGGCGGACTCCTGGGGTTCAAGAGGTTAAAAGTGGATAATCGGCCTAGCTGTTTCCTTGTTTTTGTCACTTTAGATTCGGAGAGAGAGAGAGAGAGAGAGAGAGTTATGATTATAGGTTACAGTTCTCTGACCCTCATCCACCAAGAGCAACTAAAAAGTGCACGATCAGTAATGTATCAACCAGGGCAGGAATTTCATGGAGGCCATGAAGGCCATGGCCGCCGTTGCCCCTTAGTTTGGCCTTGTGCCCCCCAAACCAATGACCTGAGGCCTCAGTGGCCTTAATGCCCTAAAGCTGACTGTATCATTTAATCCTCTGTCTCTTTCTTGTCAATATATACAGTAGACATCAGTGTCTCTTTCTTGTCATGTAGACACCAGTGTCTTTTGTTGGCCTTGCCTCTAAAATGTCCAAATTCCAGGCCTGGTATCAACGTCTGCGATGCGAGAGTGTGGTCTAGACTCTAGCCAACACCAGCTCGGGACTCCTGGAACCCTCCACACTCTCCTACCTAACACCAGGGTCTTGAGCTCTACACTACAGTGTTGTTAGCTGAGCTACTGCGCCGCAGTGCATGTACACTACAAGGTGGTGCGCTTCTTGCCTTTCCTGGCTTAGCAACGTCTAATCAGAAACTATTTGGTGCTTCTGTGGGCTACAAATTCCAGGTAAACATCAAACATGGTACCAAACATACCAAACTGTTTTTTAAAACACTGCTGCCCCACAGTGTGCATTTAATGTTAAGGTTAAAAAAAAGAAGAAACGAAAACAAAAATGACTTGTAATGTCTCACTGATTATCGAAATAAAACTATTCATTCATTCATTCATTCATTCAATGTACTAAAGTAGTGGACAGGGCTGGTTTCCCATGTCATCACAAAGTCATGCTACCAGCAAGGACCTGTCGAGTAAAAGAAGCCATGCAACACTATATGTTGTCAAAACGTGATTCAGGATGCTCTGTCTAGATAGAATGATCTGTCTTACTTGAATTGGAAGCCTGATTGTTTGTGAATTTTACATATTATGATTTATTATGATTGTGTCTGCACACTCATGGCAAGGATGAGTTAAATGATGTTTTCTCATGCCAATAAAGCTCTTTGAATATTAGTATTATTATTATTTACTTTACTATTTCCAATTTTCAATATGTTTACTTCAACTCTATTGCATCTTAGAGGCTAATATTGTACTTTTACTCCACTACGATTATTTTAAAACTTGAGTTAGGCTACTTTACTGTAGATGTTGATAATTATTACAAAACATACATTAACCACTTCAACCCTATATGCCAGCCATTTAAAAATAGCCAATCTACAAGTTCGCAATGCGTTGCAATGTCTCCTACGGATGCATTTTCTCTATGTTCAGCAGTATACATGCATATTAAAATGTATGGTTATGCTTATAACATGAATTCCCAGTCACACATAAGTAAAATGTACCAATAAAGTGTCACAAACAGAGAAGCATGCTTTGGTAATTTATTTGAACATTCACCTGAGCCCTGCCACGAGGGCTCAGCACTTTTTTTTTTTATTAAATCATCAGAGTTAGTAAAAAAGAGACAGTATATATTAGTAGTTATAGGTTTCTACATTATTACAGATCATTGCTCAAATATAATGTATGCGTTATGTCAAATGTCACTCAGGTTCATTGCCCAGTCAAATAGGGTTCACATCTTGAGTAAGACCCTCTATATCAGGGGCCTTCTTGTTTTTGTTTTTTTGGTTTCTTTTTCCTTCTTCTTGCATCATCTCCTATAGAGCCTATAGAGATGAAGCAGGGACTCCCACTACACATTGTATAAAATTATGTTTCAGATGATCCCCCCCCCCCCCCCCCCCCACCATGCTTTTCAAAAATATATATTTTGTATAAATATTGGTCCATAATACGGTTTAATAAGGTTTTAGTCTAAACAACCACTCGGATAATTAAATTTCATGATCTGTCTGTCTCTAATTCCAAGCCATTTCAGATGCAATACCAAAATGCTCTTTGTTGGCGACGGGGCACTGTCTTTGGGCTAAAATGTTAACGATACAGAGAAGATTAGCATGGTACCACGATGAGAACCATGTAGAGTCAATCCATTCAAGCCAATTTTAGTACCACTTTATCTCATGGTTCCACCCACATCATAAAAACAGTTTGGGAACGACTGGTCTATAGTATACAGAAGAACACACAGTCTAACCAAAAAAAAAAGAAAAAAAAAGAAACTTTTGCATCTGCAATCTTCCCATCACCTTGATTAATGGGTTATAAGTGGTTATAAATTGGTTCAATATATCTGTTTCGACATAATATATTGAACATTAACCAAACATATTATGTTGGGTTAATTGCCCAGCGGCCCTATAGTGTGGAGGCAACACTAGAGGTCCACCAGAAGGGGGCGGTGTAGCTGAAGTCGTTATGCTTGTCAGACACCACACACATTGCTGCCTTAACCTTCAGTAGATGGCAGCAGCTCATATTTCACCCTTGTCGTCTTCTGGACCTTGTAGATGGCCACTGCACAGATCATGGCGACCACTGTGAGAAGACATCCCGCGATGAAGACCAGGTTCAGGTTCAGGTTCAGGCTGGTAGCTGAGGGAAAACCACAACAACAACAACAACAACACTGTGAGATCATGCGTAATAGAACAACAGTGGGTCAGGACCCATGTGGGTCGCAGACCAATATGTATTGGTTGTGAGTAAATACCCCTTTCGTTCCTACATTTTGTTTATTTCAAAAGATTTTCAAAAAAGTCCCCCCCAAAAATCAAAATTCGTCATATTATGTTTTGTATTTTTATTTTATAAATAATCCCATTTAAAAAACTTTTAAGAAGTAGTGAAAATAGCCGATCTACAAGCTCACAACATGTTACATGGCGACGTGTTGTGAGCTTGTAGATCTTCACTAGTTTGAGTCCCGGGGAGACATCGTTTTGACTTTTTTTCACAGACTTGAGAAAGGTTTCAGAGTCACCTGTGATCTCAGACGACCTTCTCAAGCGCAGGGGACCCTGGGAAATGTAGTGCCTTGCAGTTTGAATGACAGCCTCTCTCTTCCGTCTGTGGTTGGCTCCAGACTGAGTGGAGTTGATGCATCCCTTGGAACATCTGGCGTTGGGGTTCCCGGCTTCACACAGCATAACAGAACAGCTGATGTACACCTGAGACAAACACAGTTTAAAACCTTGTTTCTTTGTGGAAATAATTGTACCATCACTGGAGCTAAACAGTTCCCTGTCCACTGTTCCAGCCGCACACCACATAGGCTCTGTGTAGCCTGCAGCGGGTCGCTGGTTCCATTCCCGAGCCCGACCAGATGTCGCTGCGCGTCACTCCCCATCTCTCCCCCATTTCCTGTCAGTCTACTAAAGGCAAAAGCCCCAAAACATTAAAAAAAATAAAAATACAAAAAACCCTGTTTACCTGATCATGTGATCCTATGAATTTGAAGGCCTCCATTGAAAACTGGAAATGTCTCTCATGGCGTGGTGAAAGAACTTCAACAGTGTGGTCCACGGTACACCTGGTTGGAAACAAGAACAAAACACCTATTGATGCTAAGAGAGTGTGGTGTATATTCTCACAAAAAACAAATAGTATAATTGTATAATTACATAAACATAACATTTTTGTGCAGTTTAGAACACACAAAAGCAGGCATTTATGTGAGAGAAATTATTTAAAGCAGTAATGAATTCATTGTGTGACAATGTTGCTGTATTCTGTTACGTGGTATTCCCCCTGGCTTGTAACTTACTCAACTGGAAGCTCAAATATCATTAATACTATAATAACAATAACCTAAATCAGAGGTTCCTAGGCTGTTCAGACCCAGAAATAACCAGGCTATGATCTCCACTCCCCCCTATTGGGAAACGGCCTAAATATGGCTTAAAAAAAGACTAAAGCGTGTGCATGCGTGTGTGCTGTGTTGTAAACTGCACTCACCCATGTTCTATGATGGAGTAGGCTGGTTGGTAGCTGGGGTTGTCGTACGGCGCAGCTCTGCAGGACACCACAAACAGTTCGGTGTTGTTGAGTGAAGACGAGGCCTCTATCTCCATGTAGATCTTGTCCCCTACGTCGTACTCCAGTGGATAGGAGCGGGGGTCCATCATGGAGGTGAAACGCCGGCTGTGAAAGAACTCAAACTGGTAGGTGAACGTACCGAAGCCCTTCTCCTGGACCGTGACGTTGTTTCTGTGGACGCTGTAACTCAGGGTCACGTTGCCAGTCTTGGGGTACTGGCAGTAGACCTCCACCTCCAACAGGTGCGTGCGGGTGATGACGTCACTGGTGTTGTCAACGGTGGTGATGGCATTTTTGAAGATGAGGTTCTCGTCATCCTCCTGTACGCAGGAGATTTTAGTTTAGTCTAACCCAGTGGTTATGAAGATAGGAGTTTAGTCTGACCCAGTCGTTCTGAAGATAAGAGTTTAGTCTAACCCAGTGGTTATGAAGATAGGAGTTTAGTCTGACCCAGTCGTTCTGAAGGTAAGAGTTTAGTCTAACCCAGTGAAGATAAGAGTTTAGTCTGACCCAGTGAAGGTAAGAGTTTAGTCTAACCCAGTGGTTATGAAGATAGGAGTTTAGTCTGACCCAGTCGTTCTGAAGATAAGAGTTTAGTCTAACCCAGTGAAGGTAAGAGTTTAGTCTAACCCAGTGGTTATGAAGATAGGAGTTTAGTCTGACCCAGTAGTTCTGAAGGTAAGAGTTTATTCTGACCCAGTGAAGATAAGAGTTTAGTCTGACCCAGTCGTTCTGAAGGTAAGAGTTTAGTCTGACCCAGTGAAGATAAGAGTTTAGTCTGACCCAGTAGTTATGAAGATAAGACTTCAGTCTAACCCAGTAGTTATAAGAGTTTAGTCTGTTCCAGTAGTTATGAACTAACAACTTGGATTAAAGTGATACCAACGTTGAACACTGGAGTCTGTTTGCAGCCTGATTGCATAAGCATTGTTGCATTGTTATTTGTAGTTGTCCATTTCTCTCTCTCTCTCTCTCTCTCTCTCTCTCTCTCTCTCTCTCTCTCTCTCTCTCTCTCTCTCTCTCTGTGTTTGTCTGTGTGTCTGTGTCTGTGTGTGTGTATGTATGTGTGTGTGTGTGTGTGTGTGTGTGTGTGTGTGTGTGTGTGTGTGTGTGTGTGTTTGTGTGTGTGTGTGTGTGTGTGTGTGTGTGTGTGTGTGTGTGTGTGTGTGTGTGTGTGTGTGTGTGTGTGTGTGTGTGCGCGCGCATGTGTAAGTGCGTGTCTGACAGGTTGGCATGCTGGCATGCAGGAAGACAGACAGACAGACAGACAGACAGACAGACAGACAGACAGACAGACAGACAGACAGATAGACAGACAGATCACATTCCTTAAAGAGGCAGTGCAACAGAACAATACATATAACACAACTCTCTAGTACCACAGCCCCATTACATAACTATGTGTAAAACTAACCTTTAGTAAATGCGCAAAGGTGTAAAGTAGAACAGATGTGACCAACTAGCATCCAGGAATGACTTCGTTACCTCAATCTCAGTACCACAGCCACTGAGGGGGATCACTGCTATGATGTGAGTGCTGTTTTGTTGGCTTTCCAGACTGCAGGCTACGTTGCTTGGATCATTGAGTCGCAGAAGTCCTTCAAGTCCCCGGAATGAGGATTTGTTCACCTCTACTGTCATGGCGGTCTCATCGCAAATCACATTGGCTTTCACTGAAATGAAAGGTTTCCAGAAGATCATGATGATAATAGTATAACCCACATAGGTTGTTCATTTGCTTTAGATTTAGTATCATAATTTTGTTAGACTTACGAGACAGTGGTTCTGTCGTAGTGGGGGCCATGGTTGTAGGCGCTGCAGGTGGAGATAACAACAATGACACATGTAACTCATCAAACCACTTCCTCAGATTTCTGAATTTGAAATCTGATGCAGTAGTAAAAAGGTGTTACGTTTCACCCACCATTTGAGACAGAGACGATGACACAGCGAAGCTCCGACTGATATTTGTCCGCACTGTGAAAACAAACACATTTTAGTTATTAAAAAGAAGTGACGCCCCCCCCCCAAAAAAAAAATAAAAAAATTAGGTAGCAAACAGAACAAACATGTACTATAGTAAACGTAATACTTTGTTTACTGGTACAACACTATGAAGATTAGAGTTTACAAAACATTTCCGTTAACATTTTCTATTTATTTATTTATTTTTCTCCTGAGCATATGTACTGCATAGTACTGTGTTCTATCCGTCTGTCATTCAATGTTATATGAGATACTTCAATGGTTTCCAGTGTAAATAAGTCAAGTGCTTTCCTAGGATCTCCTTTTAGTTGACTTTGTACCAGTGAACTGTACCGTCATGAAACTGTACCGTAACCGTACTTTTTTCTATGCAAACTTCTAATAAAGTCTTCAATCAATACTTTTTCTCAGTGGTGATTTTTTTCTTTATCCAGCCAATGATGTGGAAGGATCTCTGCTATACAGATTTTGTAGATTCCAATAGCACTAACACAAACAGGGAGAACTACTTACTACAAATAACACATTGCTTTTATCATCATGCTCTTGTAAAAAAAAATAATAATAATATTGTAACTTATCTAATGACACAGTAAAATAATACTCTATAAGTCTAAGACAATAGGAAAAGTAAAATGGGCAGACAGACAGACAGACAGACAGACAGACAGACAGACAGACAGACAGACAGACAGAAAGGAAGATCATTTAAATAAAGCTGACCTGTTGGTCTGAGCAACAAAGCAGACAGGGTGATGTTCTCCAACCTCTGACTGTGATGCTGTCCATCTCAGGATGAACTGTCCCTGTGCTGGTACAGTCAGGATCATGTTGTGGGGTCCACTGAACAACAGCTGTGAGACCCTACAACACCACCAGAGAAGAGAACACGTTTTAATTTACTTTTTCAGACCTTTAGAAGGGACACCACAGGTCAACAAAACACCAACTAAATGACTTCATTCTGTAAGGCAGATGTGCAGAACCCCTTTACACATGGACAAGGACAAAACACACATCTGATACATAAAAAATCACTTTAAAGGAATGTTATGTTACGGAAAACACTGTGCTGTGTTTCTAGGCTGAATGCTACTTTTTACTGTACTGGAGTGGAGGGCCTCAGTCTTGTTGTCTTTTACTCACGTGGCCTGTGTTGCCTGTGTGTTGATGGTGATTTCCAGTCTGTGTCCAACATGGGTGTAGAGCTGTGCTCTGTTAGCCGGGGTGGGAGGCAGGAACCTGGGTAGATACCGTCCCTCTGTACAGCTGGGTACTGATCCATACACTGAACACAAAGGGGAAATATAAACAATTTAACAGCTTTACGTTTTAATATGTTAGATTGTTGATTTACATTGATTATTCATTCACTTTATTAGCACATTAACTGGTTGAGTTGCCAGGAACCCCTAAGAAAATAGACCACTAGGGGTCCGTTTTTAGATTAACTAAGGGTTTAACTGTGTACCGTCGACAGCAAACTGTAGAGGTATATAGGAGAGATAGCTGCTGGTAGTGTAAGTGGACTGAGATCCTCCAGTGGCTGTGAGGGTGATGGACTGGTTGGGATAGTCCAGCATCCACAACTGGACAACGTAGGTTCCCGCATTACTGCTGCTGGTGGCAGCAAATGACAAAATGCAATTCTGAAAGAAGGGAGAAGGAACACAGGACAGGAAGAGTACAAAAACAAACCAGGAGAAATAATGAGTCACATTTTTAAGAGGTGTAGAGAAAAACAGTACAGACTAATTATGACAGTAATCATGATTATAGTAGAAAATAAATGTTTGCGTCAGTATGATGTGATCTATGTTCTTATTTATCAACTCACTCTTGATATGCTGAGAACAGAAGGAAGAGTAACCCAAGGATGACAATGAACCCGGTCTCCATCTGGGTCAAATGCTAACAGGTTGAAGCTTCTCCCACAGTTAGAAGGAACTCTGAGAGACAGAAACAGAACGAAAATAAGAGACAGAGTGAGATTATATAATTAGTTTATTTTTCACTTGTTTTTCGTAGAAGTATCTAGTACAATGTATTATAAATACATAACTATACCTTATGTATAAACAAAATATTTAAATTGGCATGTGTGCAATGCGTGTGTGTTGCGTGTGCGTGCAGCCGTGCACACACCCCTACTCTGCATGCCTGAGTCAAGCCTACAGTAGTCTGACCAAGAACAGACAGATTTGCTGACTTATAGAATTATGATGTTGATGATGATGTTAGTAATGAGTATAAGAACAAAAGAGAAGTGTGTTATGTTACCGTAGTGAAGGTATGATGGTGGTCTGAGGAGGCCTGTTGGCTTTCCCAGTGTCTGATCTGGTCCTGAGGTTCACCAACGCTTGAGCATACCAGTTCCCAATGCTATTTCTGTTACTCTCCCAGGCACTACCTCGTAACCTGTGTGCGATGAGATTATTATTATTATTATTAAGTGGTTTGGTATTTCTGTCATAATTGTTCGCACATTATGTCAGATGAAGCAATTGAGAAACAAAAATAAATAAATAAATTGTAAAGGAAAAACACATAGGGTGCAACAGTTAATCAAACTATATTGATTATGAATATATATATATATATATATATATATATATATATATATATATATATATATATATATATACATATATATATATATACATACAGTATATAATGTTATTTAATTAAAGTAATCAATTTACTATCCCTATTTTGGACATGTGATTATAAAAAGAATATATAGGGAAAAAAAGGGGGGGGGAAACATGAACTATTTAAAGTCTCATTGTTTTTGTTTGTTGTGTAATAGTGAATCTCTCTTCACTCACAGCAACTGGAAGGCAGCATTGATGGGAACCCGTCGAGTCATGATTCCTTCTCGTTGACACCAGTCTGCGGTTGCCTGCACCGTGTAGGGTCCCTGCAGGGTATCACTGCCACAGGGCCCAGAATTACATTCCCATGTATCTGAACTTGAGCATGATGCGAAGGCTGTCTTATAGCGAATCACCACCTGGAATTAGAAGATAAGGATATAAAGGTTATACATTACATGACTTTCATCATGTCTCTGTTTGGTAAAGTTACTAAAACTAAAACCTAACATTGGCAAAGAAATTATGTTTGAAATAATTAGTCTTAAAGTAAGGACGTGCTCTCAATGATTTTAGTTCGTTTTATCAATATAGTTACATTCTTTGTACTTTGTAAGTCACATTGTTACCTTTTTTTGGTTTTCATTATTTAGTTAGAATTAACTATAATAATCTTGACCTGTACCTACCGTCATAGTTCCATCTGCGTGCGTGTCCTTTGGGTCATAGGTGATGACAGTTCCTTGAAACTGCGAGGCTCCTGCATGCTGGGCTCCGCAGAGCAACAGCAACACCACTGCTACTGAAGAGACACTCATGGTTTACTGAGAGAGAATACGATCCACTATGGTGTTTTATACACTCACACGCACGCACAGCAAACATCTTGAATATTTGAATTTGGCAGTGGAACAAGAGAACAACCGGTGCTCAAGGGAGATAAGATCAAATGTTTACCTGGTATGAGGAAGACAAAGATCTCTTTCTCGATGTGTAATCAATATGTCTGTCTGTCTGTCAAACTGTCAAACTGTGCCTGCCTGTGTAAAGATCAAAGATTACCCGTAAGCATGGCATTTTATATAACCTCCTCCCTTTCAGGCATGGTACTTTGTTTCACTTATTCAGCTGTTTTTTGCTATGTGTGTTCTGTGAATGAATGTACATACAACTTTTTGGGAAAAGCCTAGAAGAACACCAACTAAAGGTAATAAAAATAAAAATAAAAGAAAGAAAGAAAGAAAGAAAGAAAGAAAGAAAGAAAGAAAGAAGAAAGATTCTTCTAATTCTCCTTTAATGACCCAAAAAGTATAGCATGAAAACACAGGTCCTCTCAAATTGTGTGTGACTGGATCCATGATTATTTAATATCGTTACATAATTATTATGTTTGATATTATGTTTAATTCATGTCTGTGTGTTTACAGATCTATAGATTAAAAGCTCAATACTTGGTGAACTTGACCTTTGGTTATGTACCCAACCAGCTTGTACTTAGGGTACTTAAATGTAATGTTGTGCTTCTTCCTGGAGCTGCATGGCTACGGCAGGCCTGACAAACTATCTGGGTCATTTGACCTCCTCCTTCCTCATCTCTATCAGTGACTCTAGTTTCAGGAATAATGATCAAAAGTTATTAGTTGCCAGATATTTTGGTATGTGGAAACATCCCCCCAGGGCATCGTTGGGGGGGAGACGCATCAGAAATGTTAAATAACAACATAGGGCATACTGTTAGGCATTTATTAAAAAAGACTTGCAGAAGATTGTAATTCCTACTATCATTGCAAGCAGAACTATACTGTAATATAACCACTAAAACAAGCAGGCTAAGAACCCAAACTGTCTGTCTGTTATCCACACACGCACGCACGCACGCACGCACACACACACACACACACACACACACACACACATACACACACACACACACACACACACACACACACACACACACACACACACACACACACAGCAACAGTGCTGTCCATGGTGCTGAAACCACAGGTTGCTTAAGCAACAGTATTGTAATCTTTCACAGAAAGGGACCCAATGTACATGTACAGGTATTTACCTCTGTGAATTCCAAGAAATGTTCTCTTATCTCCACACTTCCTTTCTCTGTTGTAACAAAAAACAATATTAGCAAAAGAACTTGGGAAATTGGCAATACATAGCCTTCACATGACACTTTGACCAGACTATAAGTGGGCCAATTTCCAATGATTGGTCAGGTTTCACTTAATATAAAACGGGCGAAGCAGGCGCAAACCTCTAGTAATAATAATGACCAGTAAGACTCCCTATCGGGAGATAAGCGACCATCAGGTACCATACACAAACTTTAGAAGGCAATTGTAGCCAATCAGGAGGGAATATGGGAAATGGGACAGATCCATGTTGATGACATGACTTTAGAGATACTGTGTACCGCTTTGCGTGATTTTAGGGCAAAATCTGTAGGAGCAGTGTTCAAAAATGTGTTTTTAAAAAAATCAGCCTGATGGTGGCGCTAGAAGAGGGTCATGTGAGAAATCAGGGGCGGAGGTTGTGATTTGCCAATCATTGCGTGATTGCAACCGTCAGGTCGCAGTTACTATGAAAAGCTCCACCAGCTGTCAGTCTGTCAGGTCACGTCGCGTCACGTCACGTCACATCACGTCACATTTTCCCTATTCATATCTCTGCCACTGTTGGCCCTATCCATGCAAAACTTTAAACCCACACTCCTTGGATGGCAAATCAAACCTGCACCCCTCATTTCTCACACAGCCCTCTTTAAGCGCCACCATGAGGCCGATCCTAGCAAAACAAATTTTTGGACACTGCTCCTACAGATTTTGGCCCAAAATCTCACAAAGCGGTACACAGTACAGTCATGTCATATAACATGGATCTGTCCCATTTCCCATATTCCCTCCTGATTGGCTATGAGAAATGAGGTGGGTGGAGGTTGTGGTTTGGCAGCCAAGGAGTGAGCGAGCAAAATTTGGCATGGATCGGGGCAACAGTGGCGGATATATGAGTAGGGCAAAAGTGTGACGTGACGTGACGTGACGTGACAGAGTGACAGACAGACAGCCGGTGGAGATTTTGATAGTAACTGCGACCTGACGGTCACAACTAGAACTGTACTCTGTCGAGGTGCCAACTAGGGCCTCACGCTCAAGCAGGCCA
>NC_137816.1:4049521-4117021 GCF_963921795.1 Nannobrachium achirus | reverse complement strand
TTAGAGGATATCCGATTTCTATTGAAGCCATCTTGACACTGGTCGAAAGTAAACAAAACAACAGACAAGGATTAAAGGCAAGATTTAGGCAAAACGTAATATACAATATGAAAACCATGCTCTTGTGACCGACACAATATACACACTTTGTTGTCAATTAAAATAAGCAGTCTGCCGTCATATGTATTTGTCTTAACCCTTAAGTTCTGTTCGGGTCATTTTGACCCGTTTTACATTTTCATTTGAAAAAAAAAGGTAGAAGTTTACATTTTTTCCACCTGAAACTCACTGGCCTTAAAGATTCTTCTGAGATGAACGTGTAAAAAAAATATTTTTGCACTACACCCATGCTACACCCCTCTCATATTTTTTGAACCTTAAGTGCTGTTCGGGTCATTTTGACCCGGAAGCACATAATTATGCACAGAAATACACAGTATTGTGCCAAAACACAGACACACAGCCCCCCCCCCCTTCTAACACCCCCCTTCCGAAGCCCCCCTGTCTGATTTTCATTTTTTCCTATAAGCATGAGCAATATTGCCCAGTATTAAATAAACTAGTTTTATACATGAATTCCAGCTAAATCAGTAAAAACGCCTAGCTCGTTCAGTGTTTAATGTGATATAGCAAAGCAAAAATGCAAACATTTACCATATATATCATATGAATTGTTTGGTATTGAGTCAAAGTCAATGTATCATGATGATTTGTTAAGTTAAAATTTATATTAGTGTTGGTTTTTTTTAACCAAATATCCCCCGGGTCAAAATGACCCGAACAGAACGAAGGTGTAGTGAATCTGAACAGAACTTAAGGGTTAACGGATTTCTTGATTTTTAATGCTCCAAAAACATTCATATGGCTCTGTCTGTTGTTGTTTTTTACGTCCGGTGACACCTGTCCAGGAGAGGTCTGGGACACGCCTCCTCAGGAGACTTGGCTCAGAGATCTGAATCCATTTGATTTGGCGTTAGGAACCCGCTGCGACCGCAAGCCCTTGCTGACCACGACCCCAACCTTCTGCATGAATGGCATATGCCAGGGGTCTTCAACGTTTTCAGGCCAAGGACCCCTTAGTTCAGAGAGAGATGAAGCAGGAACCCCCACAACCTGTTAATAGATGCCATATAGTTTCATCGTTTGACAGCACAATCATCAGTGTATTTTGGATTCATGTCAATTTGTGTTTTCAGATATTTAACCACTGTCAATACTTCTAAAACTTGACCTTTCACTCTGTACTTAGTCTGATCTTTTCCCCCTCTACACCAAAGCTCAAAGCCGAAAATAGGCGATCTGCAAGCTCACAACGCCTCGCAGCTTGTAGATCTGCTATTTTTGGCTAAAGTTCTCCCAATATGGACACTAGGGTTCAAGTAGTTAACTCTCCCGCCGCTTCGAACGTTCACGTTCGCCCCATTTTTTACAGAACCTCGATGCCAATACGGCGCTCGTTCGGTTCGTTCGTCTGATGACTGTAAGCTGATGAGGCGTCGCGCGGCCGTCTACTGTAAACACATTTTCCGCGGTGATGGTGTAAAAAATCCATTATGCGTTAACATCAACGGAGAACAATTCACTTCCTTGTTGATTTTCTCTGGCTCTGAGGCTCTGTGGCCAGTGACTGGTCTTCTTCTTCTTCAACACATAACAGGCAAATTCACATTCATTCTCGCATGACGCCGCCCTCTGCTGCCTGGCAGACCAAAGTGCACTATTGCACAAACCAAAAAAAATAAAAAAATAAAAATAAATGTCTGTCTGTCTATCTACTATAACGTCGCAAAGGTAAGCCGCTTTTTGATGGCGCCAGACCCAATAAATAAATAAATAATCTGGCAGTAGGAGAGTTAATATTAAAAAGGAGGAAAAAAAGATCATCCAAATCACACAAAGATTTGGAGGACCCCCTGTAGTAACTCTGAGGACCCCCTAGGGGTCCAGGACCCCCTGTTGAAGACCCCTGGCATATGCTCTAACATTTCTCAAAGTCTACACCAGGGCTTTCTAAACGTTATTTTGACTCAGCACAGCTGTCAGGGTTCCTGCACCATTTTGAAAGTAAAATTTAAGACTTTTTAAGACCTTTTTAAGACCTCAACAAATGTAATTTAAGACCCAAATCGCACTCCCGGGCCCTTCGCCCTACCTCACGCTCACCACGCTGACGGTGAAGATGATGGAGGTGCGCCGTCTCAGGCGACCTTGATCCACGTGAGACACTGCCGAGCGAGCTAAAGCAAGCGAGTAGCCATGTCGAGCATTGAGAAGGTCGCATGAGCCGGCTCAGCGCTGTCTGAGTTGTCACAATAGGGACAGAATAGTAAATAATTTCACCCCCGATTACGCTGGATAGACACCCAGGGTGAACGGCTGGGAGGGCGAACAGACCTGTATTTTAGAGCCCAATCTATTATATGGGTTGATAACTTGGGGATCGTGTGCGTATTCGGACAGCAGGTGGGTCAGCAGACCACCGTGGCCTGTCACCATTATTCAGAATTGGAGATGCACAATATTGTCTTTTGAAACCATAAACCCAGCTTCTGCAGTGAATTACAACTACAAGATGCTGTATTTACTGACTCATACATACAAGCAGTAAAATGTTGGGACTCCTACCACAGAAATGAAAAAATAAAATATTAATACACAATAAAAGATATAATAAAGCCTATGATATACAGATCCAAATAGCCAAGTTAGGGACTTGTTTTAGAAGACAGGCATGTATCACAGCTGAGAATGCCACCCCTCAATGTTAATCTCAGACAGTCTGAGATCATCAGAAATCTGCTATGTTCAAAAGTTCTGGGGGAGGACCCCCAGATACCCTGCTTAAGGGTGTGGGCACTGGGCAGTGCATGTAATCATAGTGAGATATCCACTTAAGTAGTGAATATTAGTACATATGGGTCTTACATTGCTTCAGTTATAAAATCAAATTCTTCCATATGCCCCCCCAAACTACCCCCCTAAAATCTCCTGAATTCTGACTGTCCAATGTTGGCAACCCTGGTCACTGAGTAAAATTATTATATTACTGAGTGAACGGGACTCAAGTCGGGAGAGGAGGGGATACGCGGTGTATTGATGAGTGTGTAGAACGTAAAATCACTCGGTACAACAGCTGTTGTAAATCACAGATGATTGGTGGATTCTCCTCTTTGAAAACGGGCTGACTAATAACTTTATGACTGTCAGCTTCATTCTGTCGCACAGGCAGAAGGAACGGGACAATAGCCTTAGCATGTAGCTAGCTAATTCCTCATGGTTGAGGAAAATCAACAAACATCGATTATGTCACATCCACATCAATGCAGAATCGCGCACGTCCGCATCGCGAATTGTCTTAATCTAAAACTTTTTAAGAAGTCCACTCCACAGCCCACAAGCACAACTCCGCTACACGCCAAGTGTGTTTACTTGTATGCTCTCATCTGCGCTCACTCAGTGTGATGTGAGAGCGCTACATAACAGGGAGAGCACAGTGAGGGCAGTTGATGTGACGGGAGGCTAGAGAAAAGGAGCGCTTGTTTTGTTAAAAAACAAAACTACCCTCTTCCGCATCCACATACATCACCACAGTACTGACAAAGCGGGCGGAGCCGAGAACAACAAGCAAGCTCCTCTTCCCACTGACTGCTGCTCGCTTCAGCCTGTTTGCAGTCGTCTCTCATCGTCTAATATTAATAAATCAAATAAACGAATCAAATGAATACGTAGGCCTACAAATGTTTATGGCTTAATTTTCCCATGAGCCTTAAAAACACCATCTTCAAATTTAATACCTACGGTCAGATTTGGTCAAATTTAAGACTTCTTAAGACCTTAAATTCACGATTTTTTATTTAAGACAATTTAAGACTTTTTAAGGACCCGCGGAAACCCTGGCTGTAAAGAAAGGTTTTCATCCACGGCATCCCTGAATTACACTGTTCATTTTTTGAATCTTACAGTAGGCAATGTCACAGAGAAATACCGGTTTCCGTCAGAACGGACTGAAAATAACGTAATATTTGACATTTAACCACTTGAACCCCTGCATCCCTATTCTGGGGGGAAGGTTCCAAGGACAGAATTCATTTGCAAGTGTGACTCATGTTGCGCAACCACACTGGTTAGACTGACGCAATAATATTGTGTCAGTCTAACCAGTCTAACCACATAGTATGTGGAATTGAGAGATTATAAATGCTGTTAACTGGTGGGATAGTATAGAAGGAAGCTGGCAGAGATAAATAACCCCGGTTCTGCCAACCCCCTGTCTGTCATCATCATTTATGACATCATGCCTTTTGTAGGCATGTCATCATCATGTCATCATCATATATACCCTTTATATAGAAAACCCGGACAGACCGACATTTGCTTATGTAGGCCTACCCATTTCATGGGTCTGGCAATAATAATCAGTAAGACTCCCTAATTGGGAGATAAGCGACCATCAGGTCGCATACACAAACTTTAGAAGGCAATCATAGCCAATCAGGAGGGAATATGGGAAATGGGACAGATCCATGTTGATGACATGACTTTAGAGATACTGTGTACCGCTTTGCGTGATTTTAGGGCAAAATCTGTAGGAGCAGTGTCCAAAAATGTTTTTTGCAAAAATCTGCCTGATGGTGGCGCTAGAAGAGGGTCATGTGAGAAATCAGGGGCAGAGGTTGTGATTTGCCAATCATTGCGTGATTGCGACCGTCAGGTCGCAGTTACTATGAAAAGCTCCACCGGCTGTCAGTCTGTCACGTAACGTAACGTAACGTAACGTCATGTCACGTCACGTCACGTCACGTCACGTCACGTCACGTCACACTTTTGCCCTAGTCATATCTCTGCCACCGTTGGCCCTATCCATGCCAAACTTTAAACCCATACTCCTTGTATGGCAAATCACAACCTCCACTTCTCACATGGCCCTCTTTTAGCGCCACCATGAGGCCGATCTTTGCAAAACACATTTTTGGACACTGCTCCTACAGATTTTGGCCCAAAATCTCACAAAGTAGTACACAGTACAGTCATGTCATCAACATGGATCTGTCCCATTTCCCATATTCCCTCCTGGCTACGATTGCCTTCTAAAGGCCAAAATCTGTGGGAGCAGTGTCCAAAAATGTGTTTTGCAAGAATCGGCCTCATGGTGGCGCTAGAAGGGGGGGCACATGAGAAATGAGGTGGGCGGAGGTTGTGGTTTGGCAGCCAAGGAGTGTGTGTGCAAAATTTGACTTGGATCAGGGCAACGGTGGTGGAGATATGAGTAGGGCAAAAGTGTGACGTGTGACATGACAGACTGACAGACAGACAGCCGATGGAGGTTTTGATAGTAACTGCAACCTGACGGTCGCAACTAGAACTGCACTCTGTCGAGGTGCCAACTAGCTCCTCACGCCTCAGGCAAGCAGAGAGTGCCACGAGGTGCTGTGTGCTGCTAGCCTCATGTCCCTAATGTCTTCACCCGTTAATGAAGTCACCTACATACATACTGTACATTCCCAGAATCCCAGCTGTTTCAGGGCTATTGTCTTCAAAAAACCCAGTCGCCTTCATACCCAGCCCATTACAGTACGTAATAACAACACAAACAACAACCAAAATTTGCTTCACAGATAATAGAAACACATCAGACAACAATCTTTTTCTGGGTCAAGGTAGGACGGCCGGGGGTCCGCTGTGTGTGTGTGTGTGTGTGTGTGTGTGTGTGTGTGTGTGTGTGTGTGTGTGTGTGTGTGTGTGTGTGTGTGTGTGTGTGTGTGTGTGTGTGAGAGAGAGAGAGAGAGAGAGAGAGAGAGAGAGAGATTTTCAAGAATCCACAAGACCAGTTTTGCCTTAGCTGTTGTCCTTTACCTGTATAAAATAATACATTATAACGGTTAACTGTACAAAGATAATACATTAGAACTCTTACCTGTTTAAAATAATAGATTATAAATGCTGTTAACTGGTGGGATAGTATAGAAGGAAGCTGGCAGAGATAAATAAGTCACACCATGTGTTCTTTGGTGGCATGTGAAGAGGAAGAAACCACAGATAATTATGAAGTCAAGCTGTCATCGTGGGTTGATGAATTAATGTTGTTGTTCCTGTTGGCTTGGACACACACACACACACACACACACACACACACACACACACACACACACACACACACACACACACACACACACACTTCTTACATTCAGGAAGTCTGTCTCTAACTCTAGTCGTCATAAATCTACCATGACAGCTGGGGTTCTTTTAAATTAAAGAACTAATCTGATTGATGCACAGCCAAAGGAGGAATGTCACTTACAGCCACGTGACACAGCGGTAGGTGAGAAATGTCACGTACTGCCACCTGGCAAATGATATATTTTGGTCGCATGTGAACGGTAATAATTACTAGAGAATCTCCATGTATTTTCAGCTCTTTATAAATAGAAAATGCATATTTTATTTAACCAAATAATATCACTTGTATCACATTTTAGGGCCTTCTAAATACAGTACTTTTCTAACAGACCTCGTTGGCAGGTATCAATACACTTTTAGGCCGACATGTTTGTGCCAGCGTGGGTGATTAGTTCTTCACCGCCTCGTCTTGATGATTTAAACATGAAATAAAGGGCTGCTATGCTCGATAACAGGCTAGACGACAAGCCCAAATGCTTATTGATACCAGGTTGCAACAAATGTGTTATCCAGTTTGTAATGGCTCGGGATTTGAGCCCCATCACTACCCATCTTTAAAAGTTGGCAGAACAAATCAAATAAATGCACCACATGAGTGGAGATTATAAGTGGGCATCCATCCACAGTTAGCTGGTTGTTGGAGGAAATATCCTCTGAGGGGGGTCCACATGTCAATTTGGGGGTCCTTGATATAGAAAAGGTTTGAGTACCACTGAATGAGGGCATTGATACAACACAAACATGAATGGAAATACAATGCAGTTTCACCCCAACAGTGATTTACCATAGTGTAGTAAAGTATGAACTGAATAAAATGAGGAATGCAATGAATAAGAGATGAGTTTAATTATTAAGTTGTTAATTAAGACCTGGAAAACATCTGTGTCACTTTACATTATAACTCTTTTCCCGCCGGTTTGTTCTTTCTGCGGCAGAGTCTGTCTGGACAGATGAGGGGTGGCGCGGGTGTGTACCGTAGCAGAAGCTCCCGTAACGCTAGTCTCAAATCTTGAGCACACATAAACAATAATGGAGGTGGGATCACTTTTTTGGCCGTTTTCTATGCCTGGATCTAGTTTCTGTATTTCTATGCTCTACTACTGGTGCAACCGAGGGACAAACTTCAGCCTTGTGCATTGGAAAGGGAGTGCAGGAAAAGGGAGCGCAGGGAGTGCGAATCTTTGAATTATATATATTTCTTTATTTAACATTTGTAACTCAAATCTTTCTATCTCGGGGTCCCTGGAACAAAATATTTAGAGATGGGTGTTTGTGGTCAAATACATGTAATTTTAGGGGTCCTTGACATGAAATGGTTTGAGAAGCACTCATCCTAGAAACATACATTTTTCAGAAAACTGGTTTAGAAGACACTCGTAGAATCGTCCTCAGGTGGAGTAGAGTACTGAAGCGACGCACCATATTCTGAGTGTAGTAAAGTATGAACTGAATAAAATGAGGAATGCAATGAATAATAGATGAGTTTAATTAAAACGCTTTCAGTGCCACCTTTTCACCACTAGAGGGCGCCCAATGGCCATAGAAAACACCATTGACAAGCGTTGTATATGCACAAGCCGTGCGCAGCCATGACGCGCCTGAACACTTTCCTTTGTATCATGAACAGGGACAGGATGAAGTTAGCTATTGGCTACCAAGCATTTTAGAAGCCCTATTTTCGGCGATTTAGCCATGATTAAACCTTGCACACCTCATGGAAATGCATGGAACAGAGAAAATGAGCTCTAAAGATCCTGGATTGCATTGGAGTGGATGGTAAATATCGGCGGCGCGACGCTCTCGCGGGCCGTGTAAACAGATGACGGCCGGCGGCCCGGCTCGAAAAAATAAATCAATAAATAAATGTTTTTTTTTTTTACAAAGCCGAACTAATTCGGGATAGGCACCCAGGACGGTCCAAATTATCCCGAACTAGTTCGGGATAGGCACTATAAGAGTTAATAAGTGGTTAATTAATCGAATGGATGGATGATCAGTTTGCTGTTCCCTGGTGTCAGAAGGGCCAACAGGAAAAGGTAGAATCTAAAACCTCCACCGGCTGTCTGTCCGTCACACGTCACGTCACACTTTTCCCCTACTCATATCTCCGCCACCGTTGCCCTTATTCATGCCAACCTTCGCAGACACACTCCTTGGCTGCCAAACCACAACCTCCACCCCTCGATTCCTGCAAAACACATTTGTGGACACTGCTCCTAGAGTTTGCCCTAAAATCACGCAAAGTGGTACACAGTATATCTAAAGTCATGTCATCAACATGGATCTGTCCCATTTCCCATATTCCCTCCTGATTGGCTACCATTGCCTTCTAAAGTTTGTGTATGCGACCTGGCGGTCGCTTATCTCCCAATTAGGGAGTCTTACTGGTGTTTGTGCAGTAACAGTGTTAAACATCTCTATATTGTGACAGTAATCATTGCTATAGTGTTTGTTCAGTAACAGTGTTAAATATCTCTATATTGTGACAGTAATCATAGTGTTCAGTAACAGTGTTAAATAGCTCTATATTGTGACAGTAATCATTGCTATAGAGTGTTTGTTCAGTAACAGTGTTAAATAGCTCTATATTGTGATAGTAATCATTGATATATAGTGTTTGTTCAGTGTTAAATAGCTATATCTGTAGTTTAGTTACCTGCTATGAGAGGGACTCTGTAGTTTGGTTACCTGCTATGAGAGGGATTCTGGTGCCTGTAGTTTCCCCACCTCCAGGGGGCAGTGTTTTGCCGTGGGTTCCTTCAGGATGACACAGACCTCGTCTCTCCGTCGTAGACAGTCCATCTTGTTGCCACGGTAACTGACGCCGTGGATGCACAGCTCAGACAGCTCGCTGGGGAGGATGGGAGAGAAGGCCAGGCAATGCTGCTGGACCCTGGCTGGGGGCAAACGTTACAAGGTACATACCGTACATTTACTACAGTATAGTAAAGTATTTCTTTCTTTCTATTGTATGACAAATTTCATTTTGAAATCAAATTATTTCAAGTTTGATAACAAGTTTTACATCCAGAAAGCATGGCCATGGGTTCAACCTTTGCACCCAATTATGCAAACTTATTCATGGGTCACTGGGAATCCAAGTTCATTCAGAACAGGACTGCCTCCTCTCTCCTAAATAAGGTGATTTTTTGGAAACGATACATTGACGACATATGGTATTTGTTGGTTCAGAAGGCGAACTGGTTGAGTTCAGGCAGTATATTAACAACACACATCCCACTCTCAATGAAATTCTCAATGCAAAAAACAAAAAAAACAAACAAAAAAACAAGTAGGCCTACAATACTTGATCCCAAGCTATTCAAAATATCATTACCAAACATTGGAATATTTTGAAATGTGATCCTCATTTGAAAAATATAGCAATGTCACCACCAAGGTTTTGCTTTACGAGAGGAAGGAACATTAGAGACTCTGTGGTTACATCACTTTATAGATCACCAGGTACCAGCTCCAACTGGCTGAGGGAAGAGTTGTGTGGCATCCACCCATGTGGTAGATGCACTCACTCACTGCTCAAACACCTCAACCACTAAAGTTTTTTTTTTATCACCCGCACACAGGACAGGAATACAAAATTAAAAGCTTTATCAACTGTAATAACACCCATGTGTTATAAACCATGATATGTATCGCGGCATGTTCCAAATCTGACACCGAGAGACACCTTCCAGGCTTCCACTGCTAATCCTATAATTTTGTGGATCCTGCCGCTTCGTGTCTCATCTCTGCCCCCTTGTGGACAGATACATTTATTGCTGATCCTTCTGTCTCTGTCTCACATCAAATACCTGTCAGGTTATCAAATAGAATTCCTTCACATCACTTACATAATAATGATCGCACTGCTGTTGTCACTAATCACATTATATCTCCTCAGTCTTCTAGCAGTTTTCCTATCCCAAACTCTGACTCTCCACTCACTAAAGTTGGTTTTAAGACTAGAAAAGTTCTTGGAATAATTCATTTTAATATCAGTCTCAAGTTGAACTATATTAAACTTTTGGTGAAACAGACCCGTCCTGATATCTTGGTGCTGAGTGAAACTTGTCTCAAAAAGACTATTAAAGACTAATTTGTAGCCCTCCCTGATTATAATCTTATAATCTGATTTAGATCTGACAGATCAAACAGGGCAGGTGGGGTTCTTGTTTTTTTTAGTTTTTTTTAGGATTTGCCCAAGCAGTTCATCGGCAACGACTGTGGGATTTTCATGTTCATGGTAAGATGTCTTTGGGTGTGCTTGTATATGCTTAGTTCAGAAAAGTTAGTTTTTGGCATGCAAGTCTATAGGTTTGCATACCTAGACCTGACAAAGAACCAGTGGCTGTAAAGGTTTTTTTAATGTGACATTAATTGTTTAACTACTTTGAGCTGTCAACCGTGTTGCGATATCTACAGAGTTCGTTCACTACAGGCCGTTTGGTTTCCGCCTAAAGCGCGGAAACCACTAGAAGAAGCGGCGTCGCTCTGATTTGGTTCCCTACGTTTGTTTCCCCAATCCCTATTAAAATGCTGGAGTAGCCTAGTGTAGTCTTGCCAGTCGCTAACAGTTGAACTAAAAGATAGCCCCTAAAAGTATGTCCTTGAGCGCAGGGGAATTATTTTGGGTTAAAACTGAATCCGGTTTGATAGTTCCGGCAAATTGTAGTCCTTTGAGTACTACAACATGACGTAAAGTGGTTTCCTCTCCCGACCGGATCAAACCTCGAAAAGTGAAGTGATCCCAGACTATCTACAGAGTGCTTCTGCCCAGCTTTGAATTAATGCCATTTTCTTTAATCCTCTTGTTTCAGTACACACATTGCCTTGCAATAATTGCACCCTTTCTATTTAAGGAGGTGAGGTAACCTTATTTTCATAAAACGAATGCGTAGCAAATGCAGCATGGTTTTCGCTGTAGTGAAATATCCCACCGCTTCCACCTGTCTCATTTTAGGGGGACATGCCTTTGATACGAAGGTGGTGGTATGTCCGGCTCATGGAGCGCTTTGATACCGAGGGGTATGAGTGGTGTTTTGACTTTAATAAGGGATACTTTTGGCACGTGCAAAATAATACTATATTATTTGATGTTGCGTCTTAACTAACTTCTAACCTCTCCTTAATTGAAAAGGGAAGGCAAAAGGTTTGCCCACTGGACATTGTGGACAAGCCAGGCAGTGGAGCTTCTTGCTGGAAGCCGGGAACCAATTTTCCGTGTGCCAAGAAGCAGTAGGGTGAGCAGAGAAATCCCCCAACACATCGCTGAAGTACGGAGCCCCGTTAGGGACATACTAGTATAGTATTGTTTCTGAGCAACCAGTTTGTATTTTGGTGTTAGTTTTGTTTTTTCCAGGAACGTTTTTGTTTTTTTATGTATTGACTTTTTTTTTTTTTTTTTTGACTTTGTCTTTTTGAGGAACATTTTTGTAATTTGGTGTTATTGTCTTATGTATTGACTTTTTTTTATTTTATTGACTTTGTCTTTTTGAGGAACATTTTTGTAATTTGGTGTTATTGTCTTTTTTTTCAAAGTGGCAGTGCCACTTTGAAACGCGCACTGCGTCTTTGAATACGCACTCCGTATTGGTCAGACATTACTTCAGAACGCCGCACATGGCCTGACCTGGCCTCCCCCTGACCAGCAGGGGGAGCGATGTCCAAGGCTGTCTATGAAGGGAGCGCTCGTTTTATGGTTAGATACGCCAGCCAGTTACTGTCCACGGCAGTGCAATCGTTATATTTATGCCCAGGCCGTAAGGCCTGGGCAAGCGCACGATAAACGCAATGATAATTGGGTTTTGGTGCACCTCGCGCGGTCCAAGTGACTACAACCGAGCGCTCCCTACGTCCGGTTCAGCCAATCACAGGGGGCTTGGGGGAGACCGGAACCAGACCGGAACAGGGACAGCCTTGCCGGCCAGACACGGTGGTCCTCCTCCTAGAAGCATCAACTCTGTGCGTCGTATTAAATGGATTTTATTCCAGGATAAAGTCCCCACATAACAACATGTCTGCAATACAGGTGAGCAAAGTTCCTAATACTCATTGCGTGTATACTCGGTCGCGTTTCTGCGACGGTAGGTCACAGAATTCAGAAGTCAAGTCAACAGTTTTGGTGTGTAACAGTCTCACTCGGCGATAACATAACATTAGGTTTTCAGAGCATTCGTATTTTTCACGGTGGTGTGTAATCACATTTGATTTAGTTGTGAAATCACTACGGCAGTGTTTTTCAAACACAAAAATCAGCTTTGACAGTATACAAATGGAACCAAATGGACCCCAACGGGTTCATTTGGTACCATTTGTATACTAGCTGTCAGTTACTGGTATGGGTCATTAGACCAGTGGTTCTCAACCTTTTCAGGCCGCGACCCCCAAAATAATCATATTTTAACTGGGGACCCCCCACCCTGACGAGAGTTGAGACATTACATTTTAACACAGTGCTATTGTTGCGAGGCGTTGTTGTGAGCTCTGCAATTTTCACAATTTCTGCATTTTATATTTGACAATATGGCCAATATTGGCTACATTCATTTTATTTCATAGGTATTAAATCCTTAAATGGACACGTTAGAAATGTATAGATACCCTCTATATACACTTAAACTTTATGTTGGTTTGTTTACTGCTGAGAGATAAAACAATGTTGCACATTAAGTCAATCATCTGGGGACCCCCACAATAATTTGGGGAACCCCCTGGGGGTCCCGACCCACCGGTTGAGAACCACTGATGTAGACTAAAGCGTCCATTTGGTTTCATTTGTATACTGTCATTGCTGGTATTGGTCAATGTGTAGACTAAAGGGTCCATTTGGTTCCATTTGGTTCTGTTTGCATAGTGCAGTACATGTTCCATACAATTGACTACCAAAAACAAGTACCTGAATAAGTCAAGCATCTTGTTTAAGTCAGGGTCCACAGGATACTCAAATCATCATCATCATACATACAAATATACTAGGCAACAATATACAAGTGGAGGAGAATGACTTAAGTCCCTTGTTAGATCAAAATCTGGGTTTAACGTGGTCTGTGGAGCATGGCACATACTCCATCACAAATCATGATGCACAGTGATGTATGTTGTTGTTATTGCATGTTGTGGCAATCTATTGTACTGTATGTCTATATGGGACAAAATGACTCAAATTCTGAGTAGTTCTAGTCATTGTGTTGTGTAGATTGTTCTGAGATTAGGGGGGCGTCTGAAAACCAATTTGGGGGGTTCCTTAAAAACATGCTTCACACAAGTGCTACGGTAAGTGCTATGGGCTGTAAGTGCTATGGGCTAAGGTGGAGTCTGAAAAGGTGAGTCATCAAACCATGGTGGAAGCTAGGGCGTGAGTCTGCAGTTCTAATTGCAAAGAGGAGTTTGTTCCACAGTTTGGGGGCCAGGAGGGTGAAGAGTCTAGGACGAGTGGATTGTTGTCCTAGCGAGGGTTCTGTCAGCTTCCCTGTGTTAGCTGCTGATCTGAGAGAACGGGAGGGGTTGTAGGGTTCAATCAGCCTTTGAAGGTATGGAGGTGCCATACCTTTGGCGGATTTGAAGGCCAGTGTTTTGTATTCTGTGCAGGCAGCAACCGGGAGCCAGTGGAGGGAGCGGAGAAGAGGACAGACATGTGAAAACCTTGGCTGGTTTTATAAGACCAATCGTGCTGTGGCATTTTTAATCAATTGGAGAGGCTTAAGTGTACATGCTGTGAAGCCAGTGATGAAGAGTTACAGTAGTCGAGTTTTGATATGACTGATGTCTGGGTGTGTGTGTGTGTGTGTACTCTAGAGAGAACAAACAACTATGTGTGATTGTAAAGAAAATCTAAACTATCTCAACACAGCACAGAGCACACCCATCATAATTGCATGTTTCATTGCTACAGTATCTATGCTTGCTATGTACAGTAGGCCTATGTGTATGTATGTTCCCCTGCCTTCTTAGAAAGACTGCATTCCTACTGTTTGTTTCTGAGAATGGGGAGTGTGTTATTGGTTAGTTGTGTGTACACAGACACACACACACACACACACATACACATACACGCACGCACAGGGACATGCTGGGCCCCTGATTCAGCCCGGGAAAAAGAGTTGGAGAGGTCCTCATTGCGCGCTATAGAGAGAGATCTCTCTCTATAGCGCTGCTGCTACTCAAAGATTTGCCATTTCAGATCATGACAAGTGACAAGCCAGTGGGCCAATTACATGAGTTATATTTTGTCGTTGTTGGGTGGAAACCTTGTATGTCCAAAACCGTTTGTTTTGTATTTATCATTTTAAAAATGATTTAAACTAGTGAAAACAGCCGATCTACAAGCACACAACGCCTCGCACCGCGAGGCGTTGTGTGCTTGTAGATCTGCTGTTTTCCCTACTTTTGTGCGACGGCCTTATATGATGAAGCAGGGCTTTGCGAAAAAATTTACCAATTTGAAAATTGGAGATACAAGGTGTCTGCCCGACAGTGACGATTTACTGCCCAGCCCCCAAAATGGAACGAAGGCCGACATTTTATTTTTTATTTTTTTCCTAATGGCCGGCCTGGACCGGCCGGGAATGAACCGGCCGTTAGGGAGTTGTCCCGATTTTCCCAATGGCCAGCACGTCCCTGCGCACGCATGCACGCACACACACACTCACACACATGACTCCTCCTGGGACCAGAGAGCCCTGCAGAGGGTGCTGAGCTTGGCTGAGTGCACCATGGGGACTTCACTGCTAGCTAGAGCTAAAAGAATGTTAAAGGACCCATATCTCCCCAGCAGGGTGGTCTCTCAGGCAAACACCTGCACTGTCACAAAGTCACTACTGAGCAGTGTTCATTTCCATCCACTTAAAACTATGACAAAAAAACGTTTGTCGACTAGCTTTTTTTCACTGGCGAAAAAACAGAAATAAAAACGAAATAAGAACTAAATAAGAGCTATGATGACTAAAACTAAGACTAAATATATTGACAATTTCGTCAACAAATAACTAGACTAAAAATAGTGGAGAAGAGATCGAGTAGAACTAAAAGTCATTTTGGTTGCACTCGGGTGTTGCGCTCTGAAAACAACTCAGACGCGCTGTGAGCTTGTATTGGCTGTTTTCAGCATGCAAACCATGTGTAATATCAGCCATCAAGGCCCGCCAAAATACATTTGTATCGACTAAATCAACTGTAGATTTAGCACTTATGTTGTCTTAAGCCCCTTTTCGACTGCAGCTTTAGCACCACACCACACCACACCACACCACACCACACCACACCACATAGAAATATCTACATTTTCCATTACACAAAAGTACCCCTATTGGTAAGAAACAAATTGACCCTTTTAACTGTGATTTATGTGGAAAAGGGGCTTTATTGGAGCCCTCAGTGTGTGAGCACTTATTTATTTTTCTTTACTTATATTAGTCGTCGCTCAGTCAGCACCTGCACGACTTTGGCTGGTGATGCGCATGTCTGCTTTCTCTTTTTAAATGTGTGTTTTCAGACATTTAACAACATAAGACCTCAATACTTGAACTTGACCTTTGGCTCGGTACTTGCCTGGTCTGCTCTTTTTGGTGTGGTTGCCCCTGCAGGCAACTAGACTATAGTACGTGTCCGACTTTATTCCATCGATCCATCCAGCTTTCCCTTCCTAGATAAACCCTCGCTACTCCTCCCTCAGTATTGGTGGCACACACTTGGGCCATATTACCGGTATGTCAAATCGACCGGCTTCATCGGGAATCGATTCCTTGCATTTTGCTAAGACATACGCTACACGGTTTCATTTATATAAATGTATTTGTTAATTCTCTCCACCAGCCGAAGGCAGGTGGAGAGTATGTTTTCGCCCCTGTCCGTCCGTCCGTGCGTGCGTGCGTGCGTGCGTGCATCTGTGCGTCCATCCGTCCTTCGAGTTTGTTAACAGCTAATCTCCGGCGCCGTTGGCCCGGTCGCTGCCAAAATGAGCACACACACTCCCTGGATGCCAATTCAGAACCTCTGCCCCACATTTTTCAAATGGCCCTGTTCTAGTGCCACCATGAGGCCGATGTTTGCAAAACACATTTCTGTACACTACTCTTAAAGATTTTGTCTAAAAATCCTACAGATCTGTCTGATTTTCCATATTCCATCCTGATTGGCTAAGATTGGCTTCCAAAGTTTGTAGGATTGGGCCGTTTTTAACAAAATGCCTCAAATCACAAACGCAGAGTGCAGTTATCACGAAATCGCGCACACACGTTTCCACTAGGCCGATGAAAAAAATGACACTTAATTTTTTTTTAAATCAGCCGCATGGTGGCGCTATAACAGGCCGATTTGTGGTTTTACCTATAACTCCACCGATCAGTTTCAAACTTTGTAAGCACACTCCCTAGAGGCAAGGGAAAAGCCCTTTCCTTGCATTTTCACATCAGCCTTTTATAGCGCAACCAGGAGGCCGACTTATGTAAGACACATTTTTGATTTTGATCCTGATTGTTCTCCAAACTTTGCAGGATTGATCTGCTTTCGAACAAAATGCCTCAAATCATGAACACAGCGTGCAATTGTAATGAAATTCTGCACGCACATTCGCAAAAGGCCAAGGAAGAAATTACACTACAAAATGTTCAAATCAGCATCATGGTGGCGCCATGAAAGGTCTAAGATTGGTGAAGAACACATGCCACCCTTTTTACATTGGCCTATTATAGCACCACCAGGACGCCTGGCCTGGTGGAGACCTGTGCTCGGAAGAGCACTGCTTCTAGTTAATTATCTGCATTGACTTTAATTAGAAATTAAACTTTTACCAAATATGGCACATCATAAACCACATGAGACTGACACAATATTTGCATTTATGGGCATTCCAAGATATGCGCTTAATATTGATGACATCAGGGATCTCCATAGGCCTATATGGGCATAAAAGGGACAAGGATGGAATGGGTAGCACCGCTCAAATAGAGACAAGGACTGACAGATACAGAGATATTTGCTGTGTTTGCCGTGACTTGTGTCACTTATTTCCAACTGCATCTTTCTAGTAGGGGTGGATATTGGCAAGAATCTCACGATGCAATACGTATCACAATACTTGGTTCACAATACAATAGTATCACGATATATTGCGAATCTTTGTGATACGATACTATTGCGATATATCAGCTTTAAAAGCTGAAGGCACTGCTCTAATGTTGTTGTTTTCGTTGTTCGCAGCCATTTTCTCGAGAGACCTCACTCCCTGAACCGTGGGAAGGGGAAGTAGCTAGTACAGCGACATCTAGAAGCAGCGGAGTGTCAGGACCGGACTTCTACCATTGGTTCCTATGCATGGGAACATATTTTATTTTCCTCAAAGTATTGCGACACTACGGCCTGAAGTATCGATACAGTATTGGCAAATAAACTATCGTGATGTATTGCCATATCGATTATATTGCCCACCCCTACTTTCTAGTTTTCCTGTACACAAAAGCTCTTCACGGAAAACAGCAGATCTAAAAGCTCACAATCAGCTCACAATCGCATCGCAGCGCGATGCGTTTTGAGCTTGTAGATCTGCTATTTTTGCTTCTTTTGTATAAGATACTAGAATGACAAAGTAGGACGTAGCAATATGCATTGTGGCCCTCTGGAGTGAAGGTGGAAATATAGTGGCCCTCGCCATCATGAAAGTTGCCCACCCCTGATGTAGGTTCACTCGCTACCTTTCGCCGTGGACTGAAGACTCACCTTTTCAGACTCCACCTAAACCCTTAGCACTACAGTTAAATCAATGACCATACATGAAGCTAGTTAGCATTTGTCTTTTTAGGTTTCTTTAGAACTTTGATTATATTGTGTTTTCTCTAGATAGATATCCATTTACATTGTTATATTGCTGTTAATGTACTGACCTATTATCTTGTTTATTATTGTGATGTTGTATCTGCTTATTGTAAGTCACTTTGGATTAAAAGCGTCTGCTAAATGCCTAAACTGTAAACTGTAAACTGTAGCCCTTGTCTGTCATCAACATGATGTCTGCAGTGTATTGACGACATCAGAGATCCCAGTAACTCCATGTTGATTGTAATATCTGATGTTATTGTGGTAATGATATTTTGCAGGATCTTTCTTGAGACATTAACCCTGTGGTAATGGGTTAGGGTTAGGGTTAGGACTGGGTACTCTAACAAGTTAACAACGGGTACAACAAGTAGTCTGACAACGGGTACAGCGGGTATCCGCCAGTGGCGAGCCAGAACAAGAAATAGGCTGGGCCTGGCAACTTCAGGGTGGGCATAGCGCGATTTTTTTTACTTTTCTTTTTTATACATTTTTTTGCAAATTATTAGGGTTTTTGGGGATTAAAACGTGTGCGGGCGGCAGTAGCAATGAACAATAATGAATAGGCTGATACAAAGCATTGAGTTCCCAGCTGCACTTCATCCCAACAACACTTTTCCAAATATAAACTAACACTCCCCCTCCAAACACACACTACAGTAGCCAACTGCTGCTAGTGTAAAAGATGCATCATTCTTATTAAGCAAGACGATGATCACACAAGCAAGACGATGCACACACACACAAAATGAAATGTTTATTTAATGAAAGAAAGACATATTTTTTGGCCAAGATTGATGGGTGGGCCAGCTTTCTACATGGGTGGGCTTGGGTGGGCCTATGGTATCTGGCTGCGCCCCTGGTATCCGGGAGGGGCATGCATCCCCCAACTTGCATTGTTCCCAATTTAAGCCACATTACTCCAGAACCACTAGTTCTCATGGCTACTTACTTACACTTGTATTATAAACTTTACTTCTTTCTTGTAATATATTTTGTTTCGAATATACAATATCGTCGTTGTCGGGTGGAAACCTTGTATGTCCAAGACCGTTCGTTTTGTATTTATCATTTTAAAAATGAACTACACTAGTGAAAACAGCAGATCTACAAGCACACAACGCCTCGCACTGCTGTTTTCACTACTTTTGTGCGACAGCCTTGTATGATGAAGCAGGGCTTTACTTGGTGAAAAAACGTACAAACTTGAAACTTGGAGATACGAGGTTTCTGCCCGACAGTGACGATATATATCGGATGTGGTTGGATAGCAGTCTGGTGGAGCCACACCAACATTCCACTGCACTTCACTGATATGAATGATCAGTAACTTTCAATCTTGAAACTACCTTTCTAAGCCAGTTCCCCTTGCATTGGAATGTAGGGATTCACTTGTTACTGTATACTAATATCGCCGTTCACAATCACAACCATTGCTTTGTGAATTCGAAAATGTTTAGGTTGTGCGCTTCTTGCAACTTACTTAAGCCGACTCAAAATAGAGTGGATGATGTCTTCTGCATAATATCTTCATGAATGTGACTTGTTATTTCACTTCTGAAACTGGCAATAACATCCGACCTTCAAGGAAATGATTGAGGTGCTCGGCTTGACCTTGTTTGTTCCGGGTCTCTTGGCCCATAGCCCTCTGTCTGCACTTGAGTTTGTTTAGTTATACTCTTGCCACTACCGTCTGATATGCAGTTTGAAGACTAACATATTAACAAATCCAGACAAGCTATAAACAGACCGAAAGACAAACACCATCTTCTGCCAGCTGATTTTCTCTCTCACCTACATTGTTGTGTTGTTCTGGTGATGACTGTGAGGCTTCACCCCCTGAGAAGAGGAAAATGAAGTCCCAAGGTGAGCTTCATGATCTGGAATATAATAGCTGTTGTGATCATAATGGCACAACACAAGGTGGTGGTTTTACTTTTTTATACAATTTATGTAATGGTTGAGCAGTTGAGTAACATTGGCACTGAGTAAGAAGCATGATTATTTATGAACCTTTTGTTATGATTAAGTTGATGTATCAGTAGAAATAGTCCAGTAAAAATAAAGCTGAGGTTGGAAAACATTGTGTTATTTAGTTTCTCAACTGATTCTGACAGGAAATTAGGTCTACTAGCCAGGATAAAAAGTCTACCATAATCTGCTCACTGCAAATATACCCACAGTGGCCAAATCAAGTTGGGCTCCCATCGACTTTCTATACAGGAGGAAAATACCCAGAAAATAAATTTGCTTTAAGTAGGATGTGAGGGGTCTAACTAGGGGTTTGTCATGATGCTGAATCCATTGCAAGCATTTGTTTTGCACAAAAAACATTCATTGGCCCCAGAAAACGCCCACAAAACTGATGAAAAGTGATGACTCATCACTTTTCATCACTAAACCATCATTTTCTGGGGCCATTTTTAGCCCAAGGAATGTTTTTTGTGTTGAGAAACTAAATAACACAATTTTTTCCAACCCGAGTGGATTTTTTTCCTAGAATTACTAGACTAAAAGCACAGTTTAAGTTCTACTTAACCCTCTACTCCTACGACAAAATAAATCACACATAACCAATAAAATGTAGCGGATGAAGACCAACTTCACTGTATTTTCTGAGAGGGGGAAGAATCATTAAATCTTATATTTATTTCTAAAACACTGTTTAAATATTGAACCCCATCATCCAAATTCTGGGGGGAACATTCGCCAATAATCGAAGAAGTAAAAGCTCACAACTACACAAGCTTTATAGCTTGTGAGCTTGTAGATCGTCTCTTTTTAGAAGAAGAGATTTGATGTTGATCTTTAACTCCAAGTACAGTTAAAAAAGTGTCAAGGGTTCAAGTGGTCAATCATCCAGACACAACTCTTCCACTTCCTTTATAGTTACAGTGAGCTGTCTTTCTGTTTAACTCATTAAAACCCGGGAATGTATCTTTGTCATTTTAGATTTTAACTATTGGCTTGAAAAGTAGTAGATGTACAAACTCATAGTGCGGCACAAAAAATAGCTTGTAGATCAAATCTTTGAATATATGTTATGCGAAAATGTTTTACTCAAATCTTTTCTTGTTCAGTAATGTGATCCTGGGCGCTACACTCCCTCTGCCAACCTGGGGAGAGCAACGGACCTCATGCTTCCTTCAATGTAGGAAGAGTCCAAGCCGCTCGCTGACAAGGGGGAGTTTCCCCAGCTGGACGTAACACGTGGAAGGATGACGTTATTCCGACCGGTTCTTTTCCCCTCCATCAGGCGGCCAGGGGGAGGCAGTATAGAGACCAGCATTAATGCATGTTTTTGTGAGGGTACCTACATACCCTAGGGGAAACAGGAAAAACATGCAAACTCCACACAGAAAGGCCCTTTTGCCAACCCCACCGATAGGGTATGGGCACTGATGACACGAGGAGAGAACACGCCCCCAGCGCCCACAGTGTCCCCAGCGGGAATCGAACCCAGGACCTTATAGCTGTGAGTCTATCTATTGCAGGGGTAGGCAACCTTAGGCACGGGTGCCAACATTGGCACAGGGGAGGGTGATCACCGGCACACTGGCAGAAGTGTGAGAGAGAGGATTTTTATTTTAAAAACAGATATTTTTTTAAACGTGGTCAATTAAAGGAAGTTAGCTAATTTATAGAAAATTACATTGTGCAGAAATGTGCACAAAATTGTACATTCATTAAAACTCTGAACTCTGACTGGGGAGGGAGTTGGGAAGATAGGTAGATTATTGCTCTAATGATGAGTCTAATGATCATTATAACGATGTCCTGCCAGTCAAAATGTCAAAAATAGTTGTCATTTTTTTTTTAAATGAAGTTAGCTAGTTTATATCAAATTTCATCTTGCATAACAATTCTACATTCATTAAAACTCTGAACTCAGACTGGGGAGGGAGTCGGGGAGGTGGATTATTGCCAATTAAAATATGTAAAAATATTTGTCATTAAAATGTATGTTGACATGGCACACTGACACTCTAGAAAATAAAAACATGGCACTTCATTTCAAAAAGGTTGCTGACCCCTGATTCTATTGCATACTACTGTGTTCTATCCGTCTGTCATTCAATGTTATATGATATACTTAAATGGTTTCCTATGGAAATAAGCTTAGTCTTTTCTAGGATCTCCTTTTAGTAGACCTTGTGTAGACCTGTACCGTCATGAAACTGTACCTTTTCCTATGCAAACTTCTAATAAAGTCTTCAATCAATCAATCAATCAAATAGTCGACAGCGCTACCGAGTGCCGACTGAGCCACCGTGCCCTGTGTACTACGTTCTTTTTATTCATTTTGTTTTTAGAAATTTAGAATCTTTCCAAAGTTTCTTCACAGCCTCACCTGGGTTGATGGTGGGGTGCACTACAGAGAGTGCATTTAATGAAAGAGAATATATTTTTTCTTTAGAAGTTTTGATTTATTTGGTGAAGTCATCACCTGAGATTGACGAATGTAGAATTTTGAAAATTTGATTAGTGTGGTGGAGCGTCATGGTCCATTCCTTGCTTGACCTATGACCTTCGCCAGGGTGTCCCAGCCAGGGGGGACTTTTTGACTCCACAACAGTAAGGTAGGACCTCTGTCCTCATCATTTCCAGTAAGGTTTTATAACGAATATGACATTTCAGTATTTAACATTTCCAGGACGAGGCTATGAGATCTTATCAAAAGAAGAGAGTTGTATGTTGGGACAAGACAACTGTAAATATTAACAAAAATGATATAGGAACTCATGTGACTTGAATCCTCGTACTCACGAAAAATGATCGTCCCTCACAGATCATGGGAAGAGATATGGACCGTCTGTCAATAGATAAGTCAATTAATCTGAAAAATAAAGTAAACATCAGAATTACTTGGAAGTTAAGACCATTGTGTGTATTTATGTATAGACATGTTTGATTTGTTTTAGATATACATCACCCAAGGACACGATTTGTGTCTAATTGTAATAAGTTTGTAGTTTGTTCTGTTAGGGGGAAACAGATTTAAACACGGTTAAGCAAAATGAAATATATATATTCTGGAATAAAATGAGATGAAAACCCAAATATTAATTCTCCAAGCACAACACATTCCCTCCCGTTTGCCACAGCCAAAATATTGGGTGTGACAAAAATTGTTTTGTTGATGTTTGGAGGGTAATTTGTTAAAATAATGGTCAATAAAAATCAATAATCATATACAGTACAGAAGTAGAGTGTATGGTTAGACATTAGAGTTAAAGTGAGAGTAAGGCCTCTGAGACGAGGTGTACCATAACAAGATAAGGTTTTCCCAAAACAATAGTTAGCGAGGCCTGCTGAAAGCCTCTCTACTGAAAGTGTCCCAGAGAGAGAGACTTTAAAGAAGTAAAATAATAATAATAAAATACATAACATAATCATAATGTCATTTTTTTTCCATAATGTGTAATCCCGTATAAGCCCAGTAGGGTTGTAATAATTGTGGAATTTGACTGAAAAGGTTTGAATGAGCCCAGCCATATAAATTGTTTTTGGAACGGTTTCAGCCTGCTGAGGGAGTAATCAAAGTACTTTTACTCAAGTAAAGAGGATAAGGGATTACCCAGAATAAACCAAGAAGGATAAATTAAAGGTTGAGTAAAACAGGGCAAGGTTGAAAATAGAGATAACAATAATATTGATAATAATGATTATGGACATGATTACTGATAAGCCTCTCTTCCCTTTTAACACATACTGCAGTTATGTGTCAAAAATGGATTTTGGCAAATATTGGTGAAAGTAAACGTTTTTGGTTCATGTCCCTAAGATGTGGTTTAAAAGAACAGGATTACGAAATAATTGAGGATCTGAGTTAAAATGTTGAGTTGGCAATCTCAACAAGTCAGCCAGCGTTCAGTTGTTACAGGAAATAGTGTCTTTCACGACAAAACAGAAGGACAGAAGAAAACCCGTTAAAAATAAAATGAAATAAAACAGTCAGTCAGTCAGTCAGTCAAGTTGGTTAGCGAGTGTAGTGGAGTTTCCACTATACCTGTCTATCCAGGTCGATTCCATCCTGTCATAATAATGAAATAACTTAAGTAAAAATAATCCCTGTCACCTGTTATTGAAAAAAAATAATTAAGGCAGAGGGAGAAAAACCAAAGACAGATTCAAATATAACCCCAGTGCATTGTTATCCAAAGGTCATATGTACACATAATTCAGACAGGGAGGTAAACCGGGCAAGTGGGTAGAACAAAACAAAACAAAGTGAGACCCTTTTCGAGAGAAGGAGCAAGGTCAAACACAGAGTCAAAATGCTGAGAAGCGACTTGTGGCTTCTCAAAATAAGATCCCCTCATAGTTTTTTTCAAAATAAAACAATAATAAACCATAAACCAAAATGTAAGCATCGGTCAAGCGAGCGCGGGCAAGCAGAAGCGCAAGCGAGCCAGCAGCATAAGCAAGATAAGCACAGAACACATGAATTCCGTAGCACTGCTCACTTCACCTTGGCCTGATTTTTTTTTCTCTTCTTTCATAATAGACAGACCAAAATGTAACCACGGGAGGAAAATGGAATTAGAGAGGATTAGACAGACAATATATATCATACATTTAACACTAATAAAAGGGTTTGTCAGTCAGAACTTGATTTCTTTTTTTTTCAGAAGTCGTACTTAGTCAAAAGTAAACAAAATATAGTACCATCTGGACGTCCCCAAGGTCAAAAGAGTGTTTGTTCTTTTCGGGACATTGTAATCCAGAAAGTCGCGTAGCAGATCTACAAGCTCACAACGCGTCCCATCGCGTTGTGAGTGAAAGGCAGTGCCAGCCAGGTTCGGCTGGGGGGGCCTTGTCAAGCCCGTCAGCATCTGAAAACATTGTTTGCGTTGTCTGTTCCTTCCTGATGAGGTTTGCAGATCTACAAGCTCACAACGCGTCCCATCGCGTTGTGAGTGAAAGGCATCCAGTGGCAATAATGTCCAATTTCTCCGCAGCTTCGCACATATCCATTGAAATGTTCCAGGAAAGGTTTCAGGTATTGTTGGTAAATGGAAGTCCCCGCTGATCTTCCAGAATGACTCCAGGTTAAAAGGAGGTTCTGGGTTTAGATTGTAACATCTCATCCGTGTGGGTCCAGGTTTTACACGATAAAAACACTGCTTCTCGGAGCAGGGGGCTTTTTTTAGCTTGAATGGTCATGTTTCTTAAAAATGTTCTTGGGAGCGCTGAGATAAAAAGCTCCTGTATTCAACATCTCAGAGTCGCCTGAGACGGAAAATAAAAAATAAATAAAATAAGATAAGACTGAGACGAAAACGAAGACGTGTAAGCGTAACATGATCAAATAACCATAACTTCTCAGTAATCTGGTTAAATAAGATAGCTGAAAACCAGCTGTGTCGGTCTTATGCACTGGCCAAAACTTCCTACAGAACCAGGAAACAGAATGCTGGTCCGGCGGTGAAATCCTGACTTGACTTAATTCACAACAGAAGGAGTAAGAACAACTTCTGTTGTAGTGCAACTCAGGAGACTTGACTAACTTCAGGATGAATGCAAATCTTAATAAAATGAAGTTTTGTGCTGCCAACGTAAGACCCACAGTTCCGGACCAACGGCTGTGAGGTCTTCAAAAAGCGACGAAACAATAGACTAAAAACATTAAACAATAAAAACGCAGCTGTGTTAAGAGCTAGCTAGACTCTTAAGACAGCAGGTATAAACGTATGACCTGGGTTCTGTTGAATTAGGACAGTGTGTGAGAATGAAGCCCGCCTCTCAAGTCTCTGTGAGAGAAACTGTCTGTGTCCGGTCCCTGGTGTGGAACGCTGTGCCAGAGCCAACCCTGGCTGCCTCCATTTCGGCTTTCTTCAGACCGTTGTGAGATTTTATCGATATGTTGATGTGGGAGAGAGTCATCATATCCGAATTCCTTTCTCCATATGGGCAAAAATGGTGCAATTGTGGGGCACCTAGAAACAACCTGTTTCATTTCCTCATTGTCTATCTTGGCCATTAAAGCTGTTATCAGTTCATTCTCCAAGCTTTGAAGAGACGCTTCAAACTCAAAGGTGTTGTTCCGTTTGTAAAAAGGTTGTTTAGATTTCGGCAGGTGTTTTCTGCCTCCCTGTGCATTTCCCATTTTGCAGCTGGTCGGGTAGGTGGAGGATGAAATAAAAGCTAGTTTGCTTGCCACCTCAGCTGGCGGAATAGACGTCCCATGGTAATTTCTCCGCGCGCAGGAGGAAAAAAACGTGGAGAGAGTTCTTTCAGTGTTACTCCGTGGGGAGTCAGGGGAAACGTCCGATAATATCCTCGGCTGGTTGTTAACTGGTTCTAGCAGCGGGGGAGACAAAATGAGTCCAACAAAGTTGAGTCCCCAATATCTCCTCGGAGCTAATCCGGCAATCGAATGGGCCATTTGATGGAATTTCGGATCATATTCCATATTGATAAACAGTTTTCCCCAACCATAATAAAGTACTCCACACACAAGAAATGATGAATGTCCACACCAGGGAATATGCGTTTTGTGTTGAAGTTTAGTCAGAGTTCAAATTACTGTACAGCAGTACAGTAGAGCAAAATCACCCATCGTTGCTTCTCTCTGAGTGACAAGCATAATGATTTCACAGATATATGGATTTACAGAATACATTAGTCACATTCTGATTGGACAAAGTTAAACATGACAAGTACAGTAGAGCAATGGATATCAGATGTTTTCGTGTTACAGGCACCAGTCGTAAGGGCAGATAGTATGTTTGGCGTTTTGTTATCCTGTGTCCTGTACATAATGACCTGATTGGCATCTCTCAGTGGTCATTCTCCTGCGTTAGTTAGTTGTTCAAAACATCATGACATTGACACTGAAAATGGTATCTATACCGTGTTAAACAACAATAACATATTTTACTATCAGAGGGATCACTATATTAACCCATTCAGAACGGGTACACATTATTGTGTATCATTATTTTATGCTTTCGGTGCCGCGCTGTGAGCTTGTATATCTGCTATTTTTTTTAAATCGTGAAAATTAGAATTTTGACCCGATTCTAGTGTCATTTGAATCCTTCTAAGGTTTTTTTTAAAAAACCTATGTTTCTATGTCAGCAATCTGGCCAGCCATCGTCAAAGAAAAGGTCCTTTTCACTTAACTGGAGCTCTGTTCTTGAGAGACTACAATGTCAGTGGTTCTCAAACCTTTTCATGTGAAGGACCCCCAAAATGATATGTATTTGGTCACGGACCCCCATCTCAAAATATTTAGTTCCAGGGACCACCCAGAAGCAAAATTTGAGTCACAAACGTTCGCTTTGAAAATACATATATCCAAAGATTTGTACACATTTTCACGACTTTTTCAAAAATAGCAGATCTACAAGCTTGCAGCGCGGCACTTGGTGCCGCGCTGTGAGCTTGTATATCTGCTATTTTTCACTGGTTAAAGCATTCAATAATTCTAGGCCTAAATTTTAAAGCAACATCAGTCATTTGCAAAGTTCTCAGTCCGTTTCTGTAGCACTTGCCCTATAGCTTCAACGACCTTGCAGGCTTATGCAAAGGCTAAAATGTAATTAGATAGCATGTGATGTTGTGTAGACTGTTGCCAGGTCATTGTTGACCTGGCATCCTATAGTGCACTGTTTCCTAAACCAGTAGTTCTCAACCTTTTCAGGCCAATAATCATATTTTGACTGGGGACCCATGCACCCTGACAAGCACTAAGAGTTGAGCCATTACATCTTGTATAACACGGTTCTATTGTGAAAATAGCAGATCTACATGCTCACAACGCCTCGTGTTGCGAGGCGTTGTGATTATGTAGATCGGCTATTTTCACAATTTATGTCTCTAATATTTGACAGTTTGGCCAAGGTTAAATTTGTCATTTAAGAGGTATTCAAATTGTGCTCAAATTGTCTTTTTAGGATGGGGAAACACCCTCTTTGCACGTAAACTTCATGTTGGTTTGTTTACTGTTAAAGGAAAACTTTGTTTTTTTACAACAAGGGTTCATATTTTAGATTGTAATTAGAGAAAAGAAAAAGTGAGTGTTAAAATGTTTTCATATGCTTCGTTCTATTGTTTTATTGTGTTTATTGCGCTAAAATGTGCGGCATGCGTACGCATGGGGGCATGCGTACAAGTGGCTAAATATGTCTTTTTAGACACAATAAGCCAGCAGTTTCTTTATTGCTATTTACAGTAACACTTCTAGCCCCCATAAGTCACATCCAACCATGAAAGGTTGCGTTGTATCTTGGGAATGGTCTTATTCTGTGTAAAATGACATATTTAGCCACTTGTACGCATGCCCCCAACCACTGAAATAATAATCTCTAAAAAATAGAAAGAAGTAAATGAAATCAATTCAACACTCATCTTTTATATTCTTTAATTACAATCTAAAATATGAACCCTTGTTGTAAAAAACTAAAGTTGTCCTTTAAGTGAGAAAACAATGTTGCACATTAAGCTAATCATCTGGGGACCTCCCAAAATAATTTGGCGACCCCCCCTGGGGGTCCCGACCCACAGGTTGAGAACCACTGTCCTAAACATGGGTCACGACTCGAGTAAAAATCCAAAAAATGAAAATATTTCAATAGACTCTCCTCTCCCCACCTTTTGCTGTATACATTTTAAAACAAGCAAACACACACATTAAGAACATGATAATAATTAATAAGTAGAAGCGAAGCGTTGTGAGCTTGTACATCTGCTATTTTCACTAGTTTGGGTCCAGGGCAAACGTCTAATTTCTCTTTTGGGTCTTGAGCTAAAATGTTTGGGAACCACCGCTCTGGGGTGTAGAGTTTCAATGTATTCAGGGGCGTCACAAGGGGTAGGAAAGTGGGACTGAGTTACCAGGGCCCAAGGTGGAGGGGCCCTAGTAACTTTAGCTATTGAAAAATAGCAGATATACAAGCTCACAGCCGAGCTTGTAGATCTGCTTGAAAAGTCGTGAAAATGTGCGCAAATCTTTGAATATATGTATTTCTTAAGTGAACATTTGTAACTCAAAGTTTGCTTCTGGGGGGTCCCTGGGACTAAATATTTTGAGATGGGGGGGGGTCCTTCACGTGAAAAAGTTTGAGCATCACTGACATGGAAACATAGGTTTCTTGGCACACATTTTCAAGATTTTCCAAAAATAGCAGATCTACAAGCTCGCAGCGCGGCACTCGGTGCCGCGCTGTGAGCTTGTATATCTGCTATTTTTCAATAGTTAACATTCATGGGGGGCCCGCAGTGAATCCTTGTACCCAGGGCCCAGAATTTGGTGTGACGCCCCTGTATATATTATTAAAGCTATACTGTGTAAGATGCCCAACTAGTGGTCATTAGCCCTATAGCAAACCGCGGTCGCGTCCGCGTCTTTCGGCCGTTTTTCGTACCTTCAGACCCCCGCGTCTGCCTCCACCTCGCTGAGATCTATCTTTAGAGGGGTCCCTTGTTCCTGTGCGTTCAGTAATTCCAGAGATACGGACTCCTTCACCCTGCCTGGTAGGCGAAATTACCTAGAGACGGGATGGTACAAACGGGTGACAACAAATATGGCAGCCATAGCGACCCCACTTCAAGATGCGCTGTGATTGGCCGGCAGTTGTATAACCCTCGCTGTGATTGGCCGGTAGTGTGATGACGCAATTTTGGCGCGAGATCCGGTCCCCGGCAAGGATCACAGTTTACATATATAGAGAAGGCTTTACAGGTTGAAATTCACGGCGCGGATCTTCTAAAACTTTTGTGATTTAATAGTTAGGAGAATTTTAAGATTTGTTTTATGAAAAAAGTTACATAGTACAACTTTAACTATTTTGGTTATTATATTGTTGTTTACCTACAATGCTAGATTACCATTGCTTGCCATGCATTTGATGTATTACCTTGCGCTGTCCTTGCTCATTGTAAATGGTGCATTTATATAGCGCTTTTATCCAAAGCGCTTTACAATGTGCATTACATTCACCCATTCACACATTCATACACCAGTGGCGGTGGAAACCATGCAAGGCACCAACCAGCTCACCGGGAGCAACTCGGGGTTCAGTGTCTTGCCCAAGGACACTTCGACATGTAGACAGGAGTAGCCGACCCATGGACCATTGGCCAACCTGCTCTACCTACTGAGCTACAGCCGCCCCAAATTGTAAATCGCTCAAGATTAAGAGAATCTGCCTAAATTGTAAATTGTAATTGTCTCCACCAGCCGAAGGCTGAGGGAGAGTATGTTTTCCCCTCCGTCCGTCCGTCCGTGCGTCCGTGCGTGCGTCCGTGCGTCCGTGCGTCCTCGCAGTTTGTGAGCAGCTAATCTCAGTCACCGTTGGCCCGATCGCTGCCAAACTGAGCACACACACTCCCTGGATGCCAATCTAGAACCTCTGCCCCACATTTTTCAAATCAGCCTCATGGTGGCGCTATAACAGGCCGATTTGTGTGGCCTGGTTGTTACCAGCTAATCTCCGGCGCCGTTGGCCCGATCGCTGCCAAACTGAGTACACACACTCCCTGGATGCTAATTCAGAACCTCTGCCCCACATTTTTTAAATCAGCCTCATGGTGGCGCTATAACAGGCCGATTTGTGTGGCCTGGTGGAGACCTGTGCTCGGAAGAGCACTGCTTCTAGTTGTAAATTGTTTCTCCCCGCTGGCAAAGTCCATGGAAGGTTGCCAACAGGTTTCGGCCTCGGGTCTTAATTAGTCAAAGCACAATAACCAGGGACGTGCTGGGCCCCTGAATCAGCCCGGGAAAAAGAGTTGGAGAGGCCCTCATTGCGTGCTATAGAGAGAGATCTCTCTATAGCGCTGCTGCTACTCAAAGATTTGCCATTTCAGATCATGACAAGTGACAAGACAGTGGGCCAATTGCATGAGTTATATTTCGTCGTTGTCGGGTGGAAACCTTATGTCCAAAACCGTTTGTTTTGTATTTATCATTTTAAAAATGATTTAAACTAGTGAAAACAGCCAATCTATAAGCACACAACGCCTCGTGGTGTGAGGCGTTGTGTGCTTGTAGATCTGCTGTTTTCACTACTTTTGTGCAAACAGTTTATTTTTTACTTTTGTGCAAACAGTTTAATTTTTACTTTTGTGCAAACAGTTTAATTTTTTTCCTAATGGCCGGCCTGGACCGGCCGGGAATGAACCGGCCGTTCGGGAGTTGTCCCGCTTTTCCCAATGGCCAGCACGTCCCTGACAATAACGTGCCAAAGAAGAAGTCCCCGGCTTGCCTTGGCCATCTCCCTCTACGTGACAGCAAACCATCACTCCCATGCAGGTGACTTGTCACATGCAGTGAAACATGCATGGAATGAGAAAGAGGCATGGAAGAGATTCTGTTTACATTTCTATAAGCCAGGGAAACTAGCTCACACCCTTTCTCCTGCACGGCACCCGTCCATCAGATTGACATCAGCCTTTATCTAAAGAACACTGGCTGAAATTCAGACAGACAGAACTTGTAGTTCAAGTCTAGGAAGTTGTACGTGACTCTGTTTTCTAGACCAGTGGTTCTCAACCTTCTCAGGCCGTGACCCCCAAAATAATCATATTTTAATTGGGGACCCCCACCCTGACGCGTTGCGAGGCGTTGTGAGCATGTAGATCGGCTATTTTCACAATATCCGCATGTCTAATATTTGACAATTTGGCCATTGTTTAATTTATCATTTTAGAGGTATTAAAAAGTCCCTAAATTGTCACTTTAGAAATGTGCAGATACCCTCTATACACTTAAACCTTATGTTGGTTTGTTTACTGTTGAGTGAGAAAACAATGTTTCACAATAAGTTAATCATCCGGGGACCCCCCAAAATAGTTTGGGGACCCCCTTGTGGGTCCCGACCCACAGGTTGAGAACCACTGCTCTAGACTGGCGTGACTTTCTGGGAGGAAAATGGCGGCCACAGAAGAACAATGCATCGGCCATGCATAGGGATGGGTATCGTCTGCGATACTTTTAATGGTATCGATCGCATGACGTCGATACTATCGGGTATCGGTTCACGTAAAAACGAATGATACCTCGTTTAGATACTCTGGAACGCACCCCTGGCCGGTCGCATCTGTAACAGTTGGGCTACTGAGAGTTTAATGACTGCGTTAGTAGGCTACACTCGTTACTGTGGAAAATAGCAGACAATAGCCTAATGTTTATTATTATGATGATTATCCAACGTCTATACTCTCCGCTCCGCCACACTGTGTGATCATCATCATCACCTCTGCCCGCAGCAGCGAGTCACCACTCTTTCTGTGTTGAAGTTAAACTTAAATAAAAAGTATCGAAAATGGTATCGAAAAGGGTATCGTATCGATTCCCAGGTATCGAAAAAGGTATCGTATCGATTCAAAGGTGAACGATACCCATCCCTAGCCATGCATGCACGGCTCCTCCAGTCAGCTCATTTAATGTCAATCACTTGTGTTGGCCTGGCATTGTTGTCGTTGCCCTGAAAAGAGATTTCTGCCTGAAACCTGCTTGACCGGCTGTCCTCCAGAGTCTCCAGAGACAGAGGAGAATGGAGTCATTCATTTGAAAAGGGCCTTTCATTCATAGGACTGATTTGGGTTTCATCTCACAACAATTGCCTTTCATAGTGAAATCTTTAGCAATAATGAATACTGGGATAATGGGATGAGAGTGTGTGCATGCAGGGGTGTTGCACCAAGTTCTGGGCCCTGCATGGGTACAAGGATTCCCTGCAGGCCCCCCCATGAATGTTCTTCATAAGGGGAGGGGGTTTAACCCATTTAGACTGGGAACGCAATATGTTGTGCTTTGACTGTTGAAAAATAGTAGATCTACGCTCAAGCTTGTAGATCTTGTAGATCTGCTATTTTTGAAAAATCATGAAGATTTGTGCAAGTCTTTGAATATTTTTGACCCGATTCTATAAATCCTTCTAAGGTTTTTTTTTGAAAAACCTATGTTTCTATGTCAGTGGTGCTCTTTTTCACGTGAAGGACTTCTATGTCAGTGGTGCTCTTTTTCATGTGAAGGACCCCCAAAATGATATGTATTTGGCCACGGACCCCCATCTCAAAATATTTAGTTCCAGTGACCCCCAGAAGCAAAATTTTTGTTACAAATGCTAGAAGGTCCTGGGTTCAATTCCCGCCAGGGGACGCTGTGGGCGCTGGGGGCGTGTTCCTCCCTCCGCGTCATCAGAGCCCACACCCTAGGTGGGATTGGCGATAGGGCCTTTCTGTGTGGAGTTTGCATGTTCTCCCCGTGACTCCTAGGGTAGATACCCTCACAAAAACATGCTGTAGTCCTGGTTTCTATAATACCTCCCCCTAACCAGCCAGGTGCTCCCCAATTCCTCTGGCGCGGCAGGGGGAGAGCGGAAACCAGGACTACAGGTTAGGTAGTTGGCACTGGGTGAGAAAATGGGTTGCAAAGAAAAAAAAATGTAAGTAGATTTGCACACATTTTCACAACTTTTCCAAAATAGCAGATCTACAAGCTCGCAGCACGGTTGTGTAATAGCAGAAAGGAGAGATGACCACGAGAAATTGTTAGAGAGCGAAAGAAATAATGTGAGGGAGGGAGGGAGGGAGCACTGTAAAAATTGACACTTTGAATCAAAGTAAAAAAATTGCGTCAATTTGTTACACGCAATTGTATTACTTTCTCTCAACTTAAATAAAACACCTTCCTACAAAGCAAATATATTTACTTAATTTGAATAAAATAATTTCTTACAATTAACAAATCTAAACGAATTACTTTACTTTAAGTTGAAAAATAAACTTGTAAGAAGTTTATTTTTTTAAGTTGAGAGAAAGTAAAATAATTGCGTGTAACATTTGACGCATTTTTTTTACTTTCTCTCAACTAAAAAAAACACCTTTCTACAAAGCAAATATATTTACTTACTTTGAATAAAATCATTTCTTACAATTAACAAAACTAAACGAATGACTTTACTCCAAGTTGAAAAATAAACTTGAAAGAAGTTTATTTTTTTAAGTTGAGAGAAAGTAAAATAATTGTGTGTAACATTTGACGCATTTTTTTTACTTTGATTCAAAGTGTAAATTTGTGTCAACCTGTTGAATGAAGATTAGAATTAGTTTAACATGAAATTTACATGAAATTACAAAAACACAAAAGTATATTCTCAACATTTATTATGGCATCTTCCAGAACATAATAGAACCAGAACCATAATTGCAAAGTGCCCTGTGCATGTGCACAATATACATTCACTTCTGGGTCAGCGAAATTAATCTCTGATCCAACAACACAATGCACATCCAATAAAATTAGTGTAATTGTAATTTACACTAATTTTTGTGTAATGTTCTCCTTAAAAAATAGCACAGCCTTAACGCTATAGTGGACTAACCCAGTCTGTCTCACAGGAATCAGTCAGTATAAAGTGAAATGTCTTAAGACAATGTGGCAAAAAAATATAACCAAAATTTGGAATGTCTGCAACTGTTTTCTCATTCAATAGATTATCTGTTACAAAGAAATTCATTTCAAGGAAAACATCACACTTGTCATGAGGTCCAGGATATGCATTTATCACATTCACAAATTGACTGCCAATAACATGACTGTCAGATCATTTTGAGCTCATCTTTACCATTTGCTGCCAATTAGCGCATTACCTCTTCTGTGTAATGTTCTCCTTAAAAAATAGCAGAGCCTTAACGCTATAGTGGACTAACCCAGTCTGTCTCTCAGGAATCAGTCAGTATGTAACAGTAAATCAGTAATCAAGACATTAAACAAGCCAGACAGTAAACCAACCAACCTACCAGCCATCAAATCAGTCAGTCTGTAACAGTAAAATCAGTAATCCAGCCAGTAAAATCAGTAATCCAGCCAGTAAAACAACCAGCCATACAGTAAACCAGCCAGTCATCAAATCAGTCAGGAATCTAATCAGGCAGTAACACAGTAAGTAAGGCTCTGCTAACTATTTATACTCATCCCATTTCAAAGGAACAAACCATATTTTTTCCTCTGATAACAAAAACAACATCCTTACATTTCTACACACTTTGGCTGAGGTTTCACAGGTATTGCAGAATTATTTTGCTCTCCATGTGCATGAGGCTCTTAAAATATAAAGAACATAAAAATCTATCACATTTTGGCTGATTTTTACAGGTTTAGGCTCCATCTATCCATCCTCTACCCATTTTACAAATGAAAACAAATTAAGGCACAGAATGTTTTAAACAGAATGTGTGATTTTTAAGGCTCACATTAACCTTGCTCCAAATTTAGACAAGTAAAGACTTTACACAACATCTTGCAGCATTCCTGCAAGGTTCTGTACCCTTTTTGACATCTTTCTGCTCTCAATGTCCATGATGATTTTCTGAAAGGCCTCAAAACAATACTTGAGCTCTTCTGGATACTTCAAGTTCAGGGCATAGATAAGGCCAAACAGCATGGCACAGGCAGAAGCAACTGAGGACAGCTCACTGAGTACCTCAACACCATCAATAATGATGCCAATTTCCACCGGCTTGCAGAGAGGACCTTTATCTTCACGCAGGACAAACACCCCCATGGTGGTTTTCGCAAGCTCCGTCTCAGCCTTATCCTTCTCGACAACCTGAAGACGGACAGACAAGGAGGGATAAAGAGAGAACATTAGCATTTGTCAAAGTTAAATAGACAAGACTGACTGACTGACTGACTCACCTCTTAAGAGACAGGACTGACAAACTTTAAAGGTGTAGTTGCATAATAACAAGGCAAGTCAGGCTGTTTCTCAGTGCCATGTGTTCACAGTACATAGGTATAATCAAGGTCAAAGAGTGCATATACAACATACATGACACAAGACAGAAAGCTAAATGTTTACCTGTAAAGGAGCACACAGCCAGACATCAGTACACAGCAAGACTTACAGTCTCACCTGTTCTTCAGATATAGATAGTATAGCAACTTAAAGTGGCACAAGGGTTTCCGGTCTAATCTGGGTTAAAAGATGCCAATACAAACTTTCCTTACCAGGTACTCTTTAATCAGGTCGCTCTCATCTTCACCCAGGTACATGATGAGGCACTTGAGAAGACACTCTCTTCGGATGTTTATTTCCAGACTCTGTAGAACAGATATATTTGAAAACATTAAATAGATTAAAATGCAACTTTACATTACTAGCCTAATGGTAATCAAAGTAAGACTCCCTAATCGGGAGATAAACTACAGTCAGGTCGCAAATGTGTTTTGCAAAAATCGGCCTGATGGTGACGCTAAATGGGACAGATCCATGTTGATTATATGACTACACATACTGTGTACCGCTTTGATTTTAGGGCAAAATCTGTAAGAGCATTGTCCAAAAATGTGTTAATTTCATACCTGAGCTATAACTTGAAGTGTATCCTTTGTCTTTTCACGGATAGCTCCTCCTTTGCTCCGGATGATGTTAAGCAGCTCACCGCTCCGTCTATCCAGAGATGCCATAAATCTTGCTTTGAGGGGTAATGTGGTGATGCGCTGGAATTCTGCACATATCTGAAACATACAAGAGATTTCATTTAAGATATATGAAAGCAGGCAGGTGGTGTTAGGAGAGAAATGCATGTGGTGAGGTCGAGACAGCTATAGAGAGAGGGATGACAGAGGGACACATGCAGAAAGCCGTGAAGACCATGCAAAGAGTCATAGGTGGGAGAAGAGGAGCAGATTGATTGAAAGACAGCAGCAGGCAGTTCTGAGACAAGTAGTGTAACAGCAAAGTCAGGGCACACTACAGTTACAATTAACTGAGCACCTACCTTCTCTTCTACAAACAGAGCTGGCCATCGCTCCTGCAGCAGTTCCACCCTGGGCTGTTTATCCATTTCTTGTCTCCGCAGGGAAAACGTCTTGGCCATTGTTGGCCTTGGAGTGGACGGCTGAGGGGGAGAGAGACAAGAGACATGATTTGCAAGTTTCACAATTTCTCAAAAATAGCAGATCTACAAGCTCGCAGCAGGCAGGTTGCCTATGTGCATGACAACGTCCAACATGTCTATGCTTTAACACTTACAGAACAACCAAGGGTTCAATGTCCACAGCAGCAGAGCAGAAGTTCAGAACAGCAGACTGAATCTGATGGCAGCAAAGCCTCCAAAGAGCCAGGGGCTAACCTGTAGACAGGAAGGAAAGACATTTACAACTCACAAAATTATGACATGAAATAAACTAAATAAAACATGTCTGTGTGAAGCCACCTATCAGGATAGAAGTGACCTTCAGGTCGCATGTATACACAAATTGGCCTTTAAGTGGCATTGAAAGCAACCTCATGATGGCACTAGAAGACGGGCGTGTGAGAAATTAGGGGCGTAGGTTGTGGTTTGCCAGCCAAGAGTGTGTGTGCAAAGTTTGGCATGGATAGGGGCAACAGTGGCGGAGATAAGAGTAGGACCAAAAGTGTGACGTTATGGACAGACTGAAGGAGGGACTGACACAGCTGGTGGCGGTTTTGATAGTAACTGTGACCTGACAGTCGCAATAATAAGGAAGTGACTCACGTCTGCAGATAGAGTATGAGGGAGGCGTTCTGCAGGCCCACAGGGTTGCAGCGCACCGTGTAGTTGACCGTCTGGCTGGATGTGAAGGCCGGGCGGCCCCAGCTCAGGAAGACCGCAGAGGAGCTGTTGGCCTTGGAGTGGACGGGGGCACCAGGCGGTCTCTGACGGCTGAGGGGGGAGAGAGACAAGAGAGACATGATGTGAAACGTAGTGTGAGATGTCTGGCGCTCGCAGTCAGGCAAGTGCATGGTAACGTCCAACATGTCTATGCTTTAACACTTACAGAACAACCAAGGGTTCAATGTCCAAAGCAGAAGAGACAGCAGACTGAATCTGAGGGCAGCAAAGCCTCCAAAGAGGGGAAAACCTGTAGACAGGAAGGAAAGCCATTTACAACTCACAAAATTATGACATGAGATAAACTAAATAAAACAAGTATGTGTGAAGCCAGTAAGCCACCTAGAATTACAATTATACACCAGTAAGACTCCCTAATGGGACAGATCCATGTTGATGACATGACTTTAGAAATACTGTGTACCGCTTTGCTTTGCGTGGCCAAGTGAATGGTTTGCAGAGAAGACAGAAACCGACCAGTCTGTAGACAGAAAGGAAAGTCACACCAAAGGTTAATATTACCAAGTATCGAGGGTTTAAAACCTATTTAAACCTGAACGCAAATCTCTGTCACTTTAGATTTGAACCACTTTAACCATTATGTTATGCTTTAACTTAAAAAAAAAAGTAATAATAATAGAAGATACACAAGCTCACAGCGCAGCACTGTGCCGCGCTGCGAGCTTGTAGATCTGCTACTTTTGAAACACTTGTGCAAGTCTGAATATTTTTGACCCAATTCTATGTCTTCTAAATCCTTCTTCCAAATGAGTGGTTCTCAAACTTTTTCACAACAGCAAATGTTCTTTGCACCTTAAATATTTTATAACATATTATATATATATATATATATATTTAAAGATATATTCAAAGACTTCAAGGAGGAAAAACAAAAACGATTTTTCAAAAACAGAACATCTACAAGCTTGCGGTGCTGTGCACTTGAATATCTGCTATTTTTCAATACTTAAAAGCATTAAATAATTCTAGAAATAAATTAGTTAAGAGGTTAAATGTCACAAAAATACACAACATGAATCCACATTGATAGAAACGATCATTTGTAAACATTAAAGCCATCTATGAAACAGTTAAATCTGAACCATATATAATGGCCATGGGGGTCCCAGCTTCATTCTTCTCTCACTAAGGAGACCAGCATAAGCATCTACAAGCACAGTAGCCCACAACACACTATCACACTGTAGATCTGCAATAAATAAATAAATAAAACAATTGATTCCTCTATGATATTCAAAGCATACCATCATAACCATCATCATATCCACCATCAGCCTAGCTGCCAAGTATAGCCTTTACCTCCTGCATTACATGCAATTACAAGCAGCTGGTACACACAGGATGCTTCCTAACACTAATAATCACCTGCACAGCATTTCTTGACAGAAAGTAACTCATATCATGTTTACAGTGGATTTTTATCAAACACTTTGCACATTGGATAATACAAGCTTTCATAAAACTACAATGTTGGTGAGTTTAACGTTTAATATACTGTATTCACATAGCACTTTTCTGTTTGGATGCATGGGTGTTGAAACTATAGCCTATTCAACATCCATTTGTCACAACCAAAAGCATAAGTGAACAATCCTGCTCCTCCTCCTGCTGTCAAAAAGTTGAAATTATTATACAATGTGAAACTGTCACACTTTGAGCTTGTAGATGTTTATTTCTTACATTAGGTTTAATCCATAGATATATCATAAACTAGACCAGGTCACCTGGTTGTGCCAGACCCGCAATGAAAACTAGTATGGCACTGAACTAACACATGAACACACAGGATTTTATAGTCTCAGCAACAAAGCGTAGTGAGCTTGTAGATCGGCTGTTTTCACTAGTATGGCACTGAACTAACACATGAACACACAGGATTTTATAGTCTCAGCAACAAAGCGTAGTGAGCTTGTAGATCGGCTGTTTTGACTAGTATGGCACTGAACTAACACATGAACACACAGGATTTCATAGGCTGAGCAGCTGGAAATGTTTGTGAGCTTGTAGATGGGCTGTTTTCACTAGTATGGCTGTGGGGCAAATGTTTTGCAGCACTGAACTAACACATGAACACACAGGAATTTATAGTCTCAGCAGCTCGTCAGCCAACTCAACTCAGCTGGTCCCGTACAGGTGACGGCACTCAAGGCAATCAGCCGAGCAAGGGAAGGGAGGGGCTGATGAGCAGTCAGAGGCAAACACAGGCACACTGAGGAAAAGAGGGACACTGAGGAAAAGAGGGACCGACCGACCGACCGACAGACCGACAGACCGACAAAGCCTTATGTAGGCCGACCCCCTGGGTCTGGCAATAATACAGGAGGTAGCCACATTGTACACCTAGGCCATTTGAAAATAGATGATCTACAAGTTCACAACGTGAGTTAGTAGATCAGCTATATTCAAATACCGGTTATTTTGTACTTTTACTTTTAGTACTTCAGTAAATTGAGATTCCACACACATTCATACACTAACAGCCAGCCCCAAAAAGTGGCGAGTCAATCGGACACTCCTGAACGGCGCCGCCGAGCGGCGGCGCGGGGGTCCGCAGGGGTCCCCGGAGCTCCGGGGGGTCCCCGGCCGCTTCGACGTGACGGCCGAGGCCGAGGCCCCTCGGTCGGACGCGAGAAGGAGCCGCGTCAGCACCTCGCCGCCCGGTTCTGAGTCTCTATATCCCCAGGAGGGGTGCCCTAAGACTTACATTTTGAATTCCAGACGTACGTGTAACTGTAACCGGGTATTTCTACATTGCAGTATTTATACTTGTGCTTAAGTAAAACATTTCAATACTTTCCCCCCCACCACTGTATATAGGGCTAAAAGAGACGATTTATGAGCTCGATAAACAAAACAAAACAAAACGCGGGTTGCCGCCCCTCTCTCTAGCTAGCTCTGTAGCTAGCTCTGGTCCTGCTCTAGCCGGTGCCTAGTTAATGTCCATTGCGTGCATCCGTTTTAGATCGCACCAACTCACAAACTGTATCCGGCCATTTCTGCATACACTTACACGCATGCTAAAATTCCATTTCCGTTTCCCGCACGGACCGGAAATAAAGGCGAAAAGCCCCGGCTCTATGCTATAGCCCCCGGCCGGTTAGCGAGCCCAAAACAACCAAACTAACAAGACAACTTGCGTTCATTTCACACCACCACTAACCTAATTTAATAAACCCACAACTTCACAACACGGCGACACGCACCGTGCTTGATAAATACGCTATCGGTGGTACACGCGGGAACGCTGATTCAAGCTAACTGTGCAGTGGTAGCTGGTTGTTACCCTATGCTAACGTTAGCATTATCCACCACCACAAAGCACATAATATTAATTAAACATGCCTAAAATGCTTTTGAAAAAATCCAGCAAATACTGCAGCATGCATAGAAAATGTAAATATATCGGCCACAGTTCATGTTAGTTCATTGCAATACTTAGTGAGTTGTTGTGACATAAATTATATTATATTATTATAGTCATAAAAACGGGGAAACAGCGAGATTTGTAAAACAATGGCTGGTCTTTTTAACATAAAATAATGGACATTAAAATAATGGATATTTTATTAAAACATTTCATATTTCTTACCGTTGTTTGTGAATATTTGAATTACCCGCCGTCCGTCTTCCCAATGCAAACAGCTACAGTGCGGACAAAAATCCAAGATGGCGGATATTTATACGAAGGCGGTACCAAACAGGACTGAACCTGATGACGTCAGAATCACGTGAATTCAAAGGAACCTGAAAATGCACTTTCTTATCAAGCTAAAAATGTACTTTGATCCTAAATAAGGCAGATTTACTTTGAAGTAAGCTGATTGAAGTAGGTTACATCAATGAATAGACAGTATAGTAATTTTATTACTTCAGATCAAGCAGAAACAACAATTTATATGAATGGCCAGCCAAGTGCACTATTTACAGTGAGGGAGGGAGGGAGGTGTGGCCGAGAAGGGGTGTGTCCCAGGTACATACTGGATATTCTCGTTGGTTGAGGATAGGTGAGATGTAAGAAGAGGGGGCGGGACCGTCTGAGCGGCATGGCAACAACACGCTTATAAAGGCAGAGGTCGTCCCAGCAGGTGACAGTCCAGTTCAGCTCACTTGTTATACTTCAGTGAACCAAGGCACCGTCAGGCTGCACCCTCACATAATAACAATGCTCAGCCTCATCAGATTACCACGTGTTTTCACCATCAACCAAGTGCCCAAAGTAAGTTCTCTTCTTATTCGCTACATCTGTATGCTGACATTTAAACATGCTGACTCTGAGAGGTGAATCGATAGCGAAATATGGATAGATAGCGGCTAGATAATGGAAAGAAATGTTCTCAAAGCACGTTGATATGGCTATAATAATGTTGTTGATAATATAATATTTGGGATATTTATTTCATAGAGAGTAATAAGAATAAGAATGAATAAATAGAGAGAAATACAAAAATAAATCAAATCTGGAGGGAATAAGAAGAAGGGGAGGTCGAGGGCAAGGGGGGAAAGGTGATCCATCAAAGAAAACACATGATCTACATATTTACACTTAGTACCTGAGATAAGACGTAAAGCAGCAGATGTATACTGACTGTACTTGAGGACGTTAGTTAAGGCAGTGGTTCTCAACCTGTGGGTCGGGACCCCCAGGGTGGTCCCCATTATTTTGGGGGATACCCAGATGATTAACTTAATGTGCAACATTGTTTTCTCACTCAACAGTAAACAAACCAACTCAAGGTTTAAGTGTAGAGAGGGTATCTGCACATTTCTAAAGTGACAATTTAAGGACATTTTAACACCTCCAAAATGACAAATTAAACATTTGTCAAATTGTTAAATATTATGTAAGCAGAAATTGTGAGAATAGCCGATCTACATGCATGTAGATTTGCTATTTTCACAATAGAACCGTGTTACACAAAATGTAATGCCTCAACAGTTACTCTTAGTGCTCGTCAGGGTGGGGGGTCCCCAGTTAAAATATTATTATTTTGGGGGTCGCTGGCTGAAAAGGTTGAGAACCACTAGGTTCAGGTGCTAGAAAAGAAAAGAAAAAAGAAAAAAACAAAAAGTCCAAAATCAGTGCGTTGACCGTTGTGAGAACCTAACAGCGTGTTTTCTCGGGTCAGGTGTTCCATGAGGACAGCATCATCTCTGGCTACCGCCACCCCTGCAGCTCAGCCACAGACTGCATCCTCAGCCTCTTCCAGATGACCAACGAGACGCTCAACATCTGGACACACTTTCTGCCTACCTGGTCAGTCAGTCTGTCACAATTTAAATGTGTCATACCTGCTCAGTCAGTCTGTCACAAAGTTAAATGTTTCATACCTGGTCAGTCAGTCTGTCACAAGTTAAATGTTTCATACCTGGTCAGTCAGTCTGTCACAAGTTAAATGTTTCATACCTGGTCAGTCAGTCTGTCACAAGTTAAATGTTTCATACCTGCTCAGTCAGTCTGTCACAAAGTGAAATGTCTTATCATTAGGGATGGGTATCGTCTGCGATACTTTTAATGGTATCGATTGCATGACGTCGATACTATCGGGTATCGGTTCACGTAAAAACGAACAATACCTCGTTTCGATACTCACCCCTGGCCGGTCGCATCTTAACAGAGTTTAACTGAGAGTTTAATGACTGCTTTAGTAGGCTACACTCGTTACTGTGGAAAATAGCCGACAATAGCCTATAATGTTTATTATGACGATTATCCAACGTCTATACTCTCCGCTCCGCCACACTGTGTGATCATCATCATCACCTATGCTCTACCGCAGCAGCGGTAGAGAAGTTAAACTTAAATAAAAAGTATCGAAAATGGTATCGAAAAGGGTATTGTATCGATTCCCAGGTATCAAAAAAGGTATCGTATCGATTCAAAGGTGAACGATACCCATCCCTACTTATCATCAGTCTGTTACAAAGTTAGCCTAAATGTTTCATAATTACCATTGCCGACGAGTGGAAGCCTTGTATGCCCAAAACGATTAGCCTACTTTTCAGAAAATGGAGGAGAAAAAGAACATGTGTTCCAAAGGATATTTAGGCACACGCTCTTGTTGGTACTGTTCAATGGTTCAATATATACATGTACAGTATACAGCAGGGGTCGGTAACCTTTTTGACATGAAGTGCCATGTTTTCATTTTCTTGATAGTCAGTGTGCCATAACACATCAAAATATCATATTTCCAGTTGATTTGGACAGGCTGCAAAATACAACCTTTATTTTTGTCATTCCTCTTTAGAAATACTGTATATTATTTTACATTAGGATGTAGGCTTAATGATCATTAGACTCAAGCAATAACCCACTCTCCCAGACTGTCTCCCAGACTAGTCAGTCTCTCCCCAATCAAAGCTATAAGCTTGAATGAATGTAGAATGATATGCAGGCAGTAAGTTCCATATACCGGTAGATGTGTGGGCTCTCTCACACTTCTGCCAGTGTGCCAGTGATCTTCCATTGTGCCAATGTTGGCACCCATGCCTAAGGTTGCCCAACCCTGGTATACAGTATGTGTTTTTCTTTTTCCCCCAAAGAATAGCAGAGGTGTTGCGAAACGATGCAAGCTTGTAGATCATCTATTTTTGCTACTTTTGTGTGACACTGACTGGTATGACGAAGTAGGACATTAATGGACATGAAACATAAAAAGTTGAAATGTGGAGATGCAAGGCTTCTTCTGCATGTTTCTCAGTGTTTCCGTAATTGCTTGAGCATGGAGAATGAATGATACCTAGTCTTCTGCAGTCCATCATCCACGTGACATTGTGAGTCCCCTGCCTTTGTTTGTTAACGCAAGAGGAATTGGCTTTTTCAGTGTTAATGTGATTACCTCATCTCAGTGCCTTAACTTTTTAAAGAAGTTGTTAGAATAATATTTGCTAGATGAGCTGCTGATGCGATACAATGCAATGCGAGTGTGGTCGGTCTAGACCAGTGGTTCTCAAAGTGGATACCAGGGACTTTGTGGGTTCCTTTAGGGCAGGGTTCCCCAATTAGTTTTCCCCAAGGGCCGAATTATGTCTAGAGTACCAAGCCAAGGGCCACAGCATTGCAGGGGGCGACGGCGGCGTTCCCGCTACTCCAGCGACAGTTCAGATATCGTCGTTGTCGGGTGAAAATCTTGTATGTCCAAAACCTTTCGTTTTGAATTCGTAATTTTTTTAATTATTTAAACTAGTGAAAACAGCCGATCTACAAGCGCTGTGTGGTTGTAGATCTACGGTTTTCACTACTTTTGTGAGACGGCCTTGTATGATTTGCAAAAGAACGTACAAATTTGGAGATACAAGATTTCCACCCGACGACGACGACGATATACTAGTGTTGTTGCTGCTCTTATACCACCATTATTACTGGGGGGTTGGTGTGGGCCAGACAGTAGCCCCCGTGGGCCGCAAATGGCCCGCAAATGGCCCGCGGGCCGCCTATTGGGGAAACCTGCTTTAGGGGGTCTAAATTGACCCATGCAAGTCTGTACTTAAGAGCAGACCTTGAACTGTAAAAGTTTGAGAAACACTAGTCTAGCCAACACCAGCTCAGGACCCTCCACACCCTCCTGTCTAGCATCAGGGTCTTGGGCTCTGCAGTGTTGTTAGCTCCGCTGTCACACCGCATGGCATCTGCGTAGGTGGTGTGCTTCTTGCCTTTCCTGGCTTTGCCCTGGGTTGGCTCCCACAGTGTCAGTTTGCTTGCCACTAGTCCGACGCAGTGTCCTGCCAGCCTCATCCTTCTCTCTCTGACCTTGTCTGTGACCCATGGTAGGTCCCAGTGGAGGACCACATTTCTGATGAGTCCGTCCATATGTGACATTCGTAGCATTCTTGTGTAGATTCCATCCAGGGCCCTTTCCTGTTGTGCTGTGAGCTGATGAATTGGATTCTCATGTTATCTGCTGTGATTCAAGAAGGCCTATAGTTCTCAGTAGCAGGGGTCATCAATATGTCCGTACATGGACAAATGGACAAGTCTCCAGGTTTTCTCCAGAATATGTATGACAATGACACTGATTTATTATGACACTATGGGCCCTATTTTCATCCATGCCTTCCCACTTATCGCTAAACTTCTTCGCCTTTTTTTTACTATTTTGAGAATCATTTTTAAATAGTTCATATAGCTGATCTACAAGCTCACAACATGTCGATGTTGATCGGCTATATAGATTTTAAAAGGTTTTTCAAAATAGTAAAAAACTTGTTCAAACGTTTTATTTGTAAGGACCCCATAACTCTGCGAGTGTACAAATGGAACCAAATGGACCCATGAAGTCGCATTACAAGTGTGTGGGGGGCTGGGGGAGAGGGTAGGTGACAACAACAACTTTATTAGGAAAAAGAAGATTGGAAAGTGCGATAACAGATAAAAGCAATAAAACACTAAAAACAAGAGTTCACACAAAGTCAACTGGGAAAGGCAATTGCAAACAGGTGGGTTTTCAGGGTGGTTTTGAAGGTAGGGAGGGGAGGCAACACTCTGATGTGTTTGGTTCCATTTGAACACTCTCAGAGTTACAGACCTGTAGGGCTAGCTCTTTGTGTTTCTGGTAATATCATTGTCTGCATTTTGTATGTCTGTGGAAAATCTATTTTATACAAATGAAATCAAGTTTCTCCCACATGACACATCATTTGGGAGAAACATGAAAAGTTCGCATAATTAGGGTTCAGATTCCTCTGCACTTGCGTAAGTTCTTTATACTGGCATTTCTCTGGCATGTGAATAAACCAGTTTCTCATGTCCAAGCCACCCTTGCATAATAATAAGTCACCCCTGCGAAACAATGAAACACGTGCAGACCGGTCTGCACACCAAAAAAAGCAGTTACTGTAGGTCTTCAAACAATCTTGGGCTAATATACTTCAACCTGCAGTTATATTACTTTGCGTCAACAAATCTGATCTAATATACTGTATATACAGTACATTTCTTATAATGGACTAAATTGACTAGTCTACTTAGCCACTTAAGCCCTATTTTATAGTTCATTGTACCAGGTTTTTGCACAAAATGTGCATTGTATCATTATAATTTGACCAACCTTTAGGACACTTTCATTGTTTGTTTGGAACGACAGCACAACAACACCCAGGGTGACTAATTCTTTAGATCTCCTAGATTCTCCTTGTTCTCACTGGTCTCCTGTGTGCAGCTAAGCCCTCAGGCATAATAGCTCTCTAGTATTACATTTAACCGTTGGTTACAGGTCAGTACCTCGGCCCGGGGTCAGGGATCCTAGAGGAACTTGGCTAAAACAATACATAGTTACAGACACAACAATAAAAGCATTTCAACCAGTTTACGTTTACGTAAGGTGGCGATCATTTGTCATCAGATTTAGACCATGGACAGTGATTGAGACAAAGAAAGAAAGAAAGAAAGGAAGAAAGGAAGAAAGAAAGAAAGAAAGAAAGAAAGAAAGAAAGAATGAATGAATTTCTTGGGGTGTGGGCACGCACGCGCGTGCGTGCGTGCGTGCGTGCGTGCGTGCGTGCGTGCGTGCGCGTGTGTGTGTGTGTGTGTGTGCGTGCACGCGCACGTGTGTGTCTAGAGAGAACAAACAATTAGAATACACCCATCGTAGCATGAATTCCATGAATGCATGTTTCATTGTGATCTGCTGCCGTAGACATGTACTGTATGTACAGTACCTTCTTTAAGAAAGACTGCATTCTTACTGTTTGTTTCTGAGAATGGGGAGTGTGTTAGTGGTTAGTTAGTGGTCCCACCAGTCCTCCCCACTGAGATGATACTTGTTTTGACTGTATGGTCCAGGGAGGGTGAGTATCGTGTGTGTGTGTGTGTGTGTGTGTGTGTGTGTGTGTGTGTGTGTGTGTACATGAGTATCAAGCTGTGTGTGTGTGTGTGTGTGTGTGTGTGTGTGTGTGTGTGTGTGTGTGTGTGTTGTGTGTGTGTGTGTCCTGGGACCTGGTGTGGAATTGTATGCCTGCAGTCAGACGCTAATGAGCTGGTCTCTGCTTAACACTCTCCAATGTGTTGCCTCAATTAGTCAACTCAGTGCTATGATGGGGAAACTCACACATAGCGTTGATTTGTTAATGAAGCGCACTGAGATATGGAAACAGTGTCCAAATAGGCCTACGGCACACACCCGACAGTCCTGATATGAGCTACCTGATAAGAACTGATACATGTATATGAACAAAATGCAAAACATTGCATCCTACAACCCTGGTGATGATTTAACTCTTAACTCGTATCCTTACAGCCACTTTTACACTCTAATAAGACTTAAACTACGGTAATAACCAGCATTGCGTACATATTGTTTTGCTTGTGCATCGTGTTCTCTCCTCCTGATCCTAACTCCTCCTGTAACTGCAACGTCGAGAGCTTGCACAAAAATCACCCACTCTTACACCCGTAATCGTTTGATGCGACAATTACGTTAATTCTGATTATGCTTGTGTTATACTTGCACCTGTTGTGAGCATTGCGTTCAACTGCATGTGTAAAATGTGATCAGTAGTACACTGTACACAGTCAGACCTCTGCTACGGTGCCGATTTAATTTGATGGTGCATGTAACCAGTTAGTTCTTCCCATGGGTCCACCATGATACAAATGTTATAGACCTTAAAATGGGAAGCATCTCGGCTCTCTAAATAAAGAAAAAGCTCTATAAAATGTGTCAATTTTGTCGAGCGGAAACCTTGTATCTCCAAGTTTCAAATGTGTAAGTTCGTAAAGTAAAGCCGTGCTTCATCATACAAGGCCGTCGCACAAAAGTAGTGAAAACAACAACTTGTGTGCTTGTAGATCGGCTGTAGATCGGCTGCTTTCACTAGTTTAAATAATTTTTAAAATGATACGGCCACTACACGGCGAACATTTGTAACTCAAATTTTGCTTCCGGGGGGGGGGTCCCTGGAACTAAATATTTTGAGATGGGGGTCCGTGGCCAAATTCATATCATTTTGGGGGTCCTTCGCATGAAAAGGTTTGAGCATCACTGACATGGAAACATGGGTTTCTTGCACACATTTTCACAATTTAAAAAAAATAGCAGATCTACAAGCTCGCAGCGCAGCACTCGGTGCCGCGCTGTGAGCTTGTATATCTGCTATTTTTCAATAGCTAACATTCATGGGGGGCCCGCAGTGAATCCTTGTACCCAGGGCCCAGAATTTGGTGTGACGCCCCTGCATGATGTACAAACATGGTGCCATTGTTATTGTTTTGGTAATGCTTGATGTGATGCTTTAATAACTTTTCCTCCTGTCTCTGTTAAGGCTTGGCTTACCGTTCCTACAATACAACCAGTACATCGTGAAAAGGTAAAGGCAACATCATTTACTGTTCTGTTCTTTTCAATTTGCCACGTTCCAACATTGCTTCTCACGTTTGCTTGAAATTAGTTTTATTACTACGAAATGTTGTAGAAAAAGGATACAATATATTCTCACAATTTTCACTGAGCAACACAAAACAATATGCAAAAATAATGAACCCATTATCTTCAGAAAGTGATATGTGATTGCACATAAAACATATATCTTGTATTTCATAAAAGAAAGATTTACTCTTTGTAGCGTCCAATTGAGCAACTTGCTTTTCAGTGGAATGGGTGTTACCCAGCCTTGAACAAAGAGACCCACCCTAAAACATAACTTTAAGGTGGTTTCAGCTGGGTCATACATAGTATAAGGACTGAGACAGAGAACTCTATATATTTAATATACAGTAGCATATTATGAACTATCAGTTGGAAATCAAATGAACTCTAAATCATGTTTCATTCAAATCTGGTTTAGCTAATCTGTTGACAATGATAATACAAGTGTCTGTGTTTGAAAAGGTTGTGCGTCAGAGAGATTCCTAGAGCTGGTTGTTTGATAATTTCATCTTGTTATGAGAATGATAAGAATGAGACAGATTTAGGCTTAGTCTGTCACATGGAAGATGTGAGACAATTGGCCACACATTTATAATAGATCCATATTTCTGCATTTTCCCAGAGTATGGTGCTGCACAAATAATAAACTATAAAAGAACTTTATCCATGTTTAACAAAACCAATTTTGGCACACAAAATGTATATTTAACATGTCACACAGAGGTCTTTTAAATGTGGTTGTGATTAGCAATAGCATTCTGAACGTACTTTTTTAAATGTGACCAAAAAAGTCGCACCCAACCTTTCACTACAGTGCAGTCTTGCCATTCCTAAATCAGCTCAAAACTAAAATGCTAGCATTACAAAATTAGTTTGTGTCACTGGTGATGCCAGATACTCAATTATTAACCAGTATTGTTTTTTGTTTGTTTTGTTTGTGTCTTGTTTCTTTTATTAAATTCTACAATAAGATGCTTTTACAAGCAGAAATTACACATTTTTATCTCATCTGTTTTTGTTCTATTTGTTGTTTTTGTTTGCCTTTTTTCTCCACTGTGGATTGTAATAGTCCCTTTTCTTATTTAACAGAACCCCAGAGTCCCGTCCAAAGTTTGGAAAGGCTCTCCGTGTTGTGGCCTTTGCTTACCCCTACCTGTTTGACAGCATTCCTCTATTCTATAGGGTAAGAAAGACCACCACTACCATACACTTCCTCTATTCTATAGGGTAATGAAAGACCACCACTACCATACACTTCCTCTATTCTATAGGGTAAGAAAGACCACCACTACCATACACTTCACACACCTAAACCGTCTCTGCCGGCTTGTGGTGGACATTTTTGTAAAAAATAGATTTTGAGCAGGCAATAATATTACCAGTAACACATAAAGATATAGCCTTGAATGACCATAACAAGTATGTAACTCTTTAGTTATGGGGGTTCTTGCAAATCAGTGTTGTTTTTTGACAGCAAATTTTGATTTTAGTCAATTTTTTTTTTAAGAAAATGTCTTTTAGTTTTAGTCATGATTTAGTCACCTGAAAAGTATTGGTTTTAGTCTAATTTTAGTCGACTAAATATCATACGATTTTAGTCGACTAAATCTACAGTGGATTTAGTCAACTGAAATGTATTTTGGCAGGCCTTGATGGCATCGTACTGATTTTACACTTGGTTGCGTGCTGAAAATAGCCGATCGCAGCGCGATGCGTTGTGAGCTTTTAGATCTGCTATTTTCAGCATGCAAAACCTGAGAGCAACCAAATATAAAATGGCTCTCTTCTCCACTAGTCCCTCCCTAACGTTTTAGTCTAGTTTTTATTTTGTTGACAAAATTGTCAATATATTTAGTCTTAGTTTTAGTCATCACAGCTTAGTTTTTATTTAGTTTTTATTTAGTTTTCGTCAGTGAAAAGAACGCAGTCGACAAACATTTTTAGTCATAGTTTTAGTCGACGAAATCAACACTGTTGCAAATAAAAAGTTTGAGAACCACTAGTACTAGCGGACTCATAATGTGCCATAGAGACGTAGTAAATCAGTGTCATCATACATCTTCCGAAGAAAACCTGCAGACTGACATTCAGCAATTTGGTATGATGGTCAAAATAAGAACATTATAATGGTGTGTAAAACAGAAAATCTAAGATTTGCCACAGACAAGGCCTAGTCTTTGATACATGTGTAAGTGTACAGACATAATATTGACCCCTTGCACATTATAACTAGAAACGAGTGCTCGGTGGAGACCCAAATCTCTTCCAGGAGACATGCCCCTTCCCCCTACACACTGTTGTGTCTGTCCATTCCGATTACATTATTTTGGCGTTATATGCACCTGTGTATGAAAAGGCACAGGGCAAGGGTGGGTGGGCTATGATACTATACAGCAGGGTTCCCCAATAGGCGGCCCGCCGGGGACTACTGTCTGGCCCCCACCAACCCCAGTAATAATGGTGGTATAAGAGCAGCAACAACACCAGTATATCGTCGTTGTCGGGTGGAAACCTCGTATCTCCAAATTTGTATGTTCTTTCGCAAAGTAAAGCCCTGCTTCATCATACATGGCCGTCGCACAAAAGTAGTGAAAACAGCAGATCTACAAGCACACAACGCCTTGTGGTGCGAGGCGTTGTGTGCTTGTAGATCGGCTGTTTTCACTAGTTTAAATAATTTAATAAATGATAAATCAAAATGAACGGTTTTGGACATACAAGATTTTCACCCGACAGTGACGATATCTGAACTGTCGCTGGAGTAGCGGGAACGCCGGCGTCGCCCCCTGCAATGGTGTGGCCCTCGGCTTGGTACCCTAGACATAATTCGGCCCTTGGGGAAAACTAATTGGGGAACCCTGCTATACAGGATGCCGATCATCAATTCCCAGTGTTAATTTTGACAGCAAATGTTGATTCGGTTTTAGTCATACTGTAGTCTTTTGAATACAATTAATTTTTATAATATTTTAATCTAAAATGTTTCAGTTTTAGTCAACTAAATATCATGACTTACGGTCCTTTGGTTCCGCATTGGTCCTGTTCTTCTACCGTACCGAGAACAACGAATATCACTTACACACCTTTAAAATACTAACATTCTCATGATATACATAAACATAATACATCACTGGTGTTGATGGTGAATTGGTGATGCAACTGTTTCATAACATGTCTCTGTTGTGATTGTTTTGACAGGTCTTCCTGTGTGTGGGTGACGGCTGCACAGATAATGATAGTAACATGCAGCATTACTACCACATCTCCCTGGCTTTCCTCACAAGCTTTCTGTTTGCCACTCACCTCCCCGAGCGGCTGGCCCCTGGTAGCTTTGACTACATAGGTAAGGGACAACTATTATTACACAATTGCAATGGTAAAGTAAGTACATTTACTCAAGTACGGTACTTAAGTAAAATTATTAGCTATTTTTTACTTTACTATTTCCAATTTTCAGTACTTTTACTCCACTAACAGCCCTATATACGGTACATTTCGGCCATTTGAAAATAGCCGATCTACAAGCTGTATTTCTATACATGAAATCTTGTGAAATGGGACATTCTGCATAATGAGTAGGCTACTTTGTCTTTCTACTTTTTGTACGTTAAGTAAATTTTTATGCCAATACTTTTGTACATTTTTAATTCCTGACTTTTATTTGTAACAGAGTAGGCTATTTTTACATTGTAGTATTGATACTTTTACTTAAGTACATTTGAGTACTTTTTCCACCACTGCAAAATAGTATACAGAGTTTTATTTTATTTTATAAACTTAAATTAGTATTAGGTCTAGACTTAGAGGCTATATATTATGGAAGGATAATACAAATGAACTAATTCCTTTCGTGAGTAAAGATTTACTATATTGTGAAGACGCATTCAGCGATCATTTACTTTTACATTACTTATTGCAGGTCACAGTTCACCCACTTAATTTATGACAATACTTTCTTCATCCTAACCAGTGTTAAAGTTGTACTATGTAACTTTTTTTATAAAACAAATCTTAAAATTCTCCTAACTATTAAATCACAAAAGTTTTAGAAGATCCGCGCCGTGAATTTCAGCCTGTAAAGCCTTCTCTATATGTAAACTGAGATCCTTGCCGTGGACCGGATCTCGCGCCAAAATTGCGTCATCACACTACCGGCCAATCACAGCGAGGGTTATACAACTGCCGGCCAATCACAGCGCATCTTGAAGTGGGGTCGCTATGGCAGCCATATTTGTTGTCGCCCGTTTGTACCATCCCTTCTCTAGGTAATTTCGCCTACCAGGCAGGGTGAAGGAGTCCGTATCTCTGGAATTACTGAACGCACAGGAACAAGGGACCCCTTAAAAGATAGATCTCAGCGAGGTGGAGGCAGACGCGGGGGTCTGAAGGTACGAAAAACGGACGAAAGACGCGGACGCGACCGCGGTTTGCTATAGGGCTAATGACCACTAGTTGGGCAACTTACACAGTATGGCTTTAACTATAAACCAACAGTAAATTAAAACTTAACAGGGACACTTCTTGGTCTTCCCTTCCACTGTGTATTATGTTGAGTAAGGATACAGGTAAGTTGGGCAATAGGGACATCTGGGCACCTCAATGTAAAATTATAGAATGTGAACATGCAATCATGATGGGGCATGAACAACTTATTGTTTATGCCCCAAAATGACTTGGTTAGGTTTTGTAGCAATTTGTATCAATTGTAGACAATATTAGACATTAATTGTCAAATTGTTAAGCATGTAATGATCATGTTAGACACTTTTGGTGCAACAGAGTCTGTTGGGTCTGTTGAACCACCAAAAGTTTAATATAGTTCAACTTGAGACTTCTGATATTAAAATGAATTATTCCAAGAACTTTTCTAGTCTTAAAACCGACTTTAGTGAGTGGAGAGTCAGAGTTTGGGATAGGAAAACTGCTAGAAGACTGAGGAGATATAATGTGATTAGTGACAACAGCAGTGCGATCATTATTATGTAAGTGATGTGAAGGAATTCTATTTGATAATGACAGGTATTTGATGTGAGACAGAGACAGAAGGATCAGCAATAAATGTATCTGTCCACAAGGGGGCAGAGATGAGACACGAAGCGGCAGGATCCACAAAATTATAGGATTAGCAGTGGAAGGTGTCTCTCGTTGTCTGATTTGGAACATGCCGCGATACATATCATGGTTTATAACACATGGGTGTTATTACAGTTGATAAAGCTTTTAATTTTGTATTCCTGTCCTGTGTGTGGGTGATAAAAAAAAAAAAAAAAAAAAACTTTAGTGGTTGAGGTGTTTGAGCAGTGAGTGCATCTACCACATGGGTGGATGCCACACAACTCTTCCCTCAGCCAGTTGGAGCTGGTACCTGGTGATCTATAAAGTGATGTAACCACAGAGTCTCTAATGTTCCTTCCTCTCGTAAAGCAAAACCTTGGTGGTGACATAGCTATATTTTTCAAATGAGGATCACATTTCAAAATATTCCAATGTTTGGTAATGATATTTTTAATAGCTTGGGATCAAGACTATTGTACCTTTTTTTGGGGGGGGGGGGGATGTGTGTTGTTAATATACTGCCTGAACTCAACCAGTTCGCCTTCTGAACCAACAAATACCATATGTCGTCAATGTATCGTTTCCAAAAAATCACCTTATTTAGGAGGGAGGAGGCAGTCCTGTTCTGAATGAACTTGGATTCCCAGTGACCCATGAATAAGTTTGCATAATTGGGTGCAAAGGTTGAACCCATGGCCATGCCTTGGGTCTGGATGTAAAACTTGTTATCAAACTTGAAATAATTTGATTTCAAAATGAAATTTGTCATACAATAGAAAGAAAGACATACATTTACTGTAGTAAATGTACGGTATGTACCTTGTAACGTTTGCCCCCAGACAGGGTCCAAACTCCAGCAGCATTGCCTGGCCTTCTCTCCCATCCTCCCCAGCGAGCTGTCTGAGCTGTGCGTCAGTTACCGTGGCAACAAGATGGACTGTCTACGAAGGAGAGACGAGGTCTGTGTCATCCTGAGGGAACCCACGGCAAAACACTGCCCCCTGGAGGTGGTCCTGGAAACTACAGGCACCAGAATCCCTCTCATAGCAGGTAACCAAACAAGGTTCAAGGTTGTACTTCATTGTTACGTCTTTTGTACAGGTACATAAGAGTAAAATCTGTTTTTGTTTGGCATCCTTCAGTACAATGCAGTCGTATATCAAAAAACAATATAATAACAGCAAACCACATCTAAAAATAATAATAATAATAATCTAAAAAGGAGTGCTAAAGGCAAAAAGAGCAACAGGAAAAGAAAAGAGCATCCTCAGATGTACATGTGCAAAAAGTTTGGCATATTCTATACGCCAACAGCATATTTTTCCAGTAGTTGCTTACTGTACTTACTTAACTTTTGTAGACATCTTCACAGAGTGTTCTATGTGCAACAGATTAATATATTCAACTTCACAGTATGCATTTATGTACAGTAGGTGCAATTCAACTTCACAAGGAGGGAACGTAAGGGGTATGTACAGTAGGTGCAATTCAACTTCACAAGGAGGGAACGTAAGGGGTTGGGGGCTGGGTGGGGGGGGGGGGGGGGGGGTGCTAGCGATTCTTTTTTCCCTGGATCTTTCTCGTTTTTGACAGTTCGTTCATGTGCCTGACTGTTCGTGGAAAGAAGCTCTTTTGCAGTCTGTTGCTGGTAGCTTTGAGACTGCGTAGACGTTTTCCCTCACCCTTTTAACTTTGGCCTATTATAGAGTCACCACTAGGCCAAAAGAAACCTACCTGACCTGCCGGAGTCCTGTTCGGAAGAACACTGCTTCTAGTTTTTCTTTGATATTCTTCTTTGCTTTCCCTTGATGCCTTTTTGCTTTCCTGCTTTTTATGCCTTGGACACTTTATCGCTGCTTGCAGCTATATTGTTACTTGTTTTTATCATTACTCACTCAACGTCTACACTACACTACTAATATTACAGCACTACTCTCACTAAAACATCTGTAGAGTTTACATAGTTTGGAATATATTCATAACACTTTTGCCTATCAATTGATGACACCTTGGTGGACAATTTCTCAATTCACTATATATGTTTTCAATAAGGTCTTGAGGCTCATTCACTATTCAGAATGCACATTTTCCATAGGCGGAGGTCTTTTTCAATCATCTTTTGATCCTTTTCCCAGGTAAGTGATCACAGCAGGACAATTTGGTAAGAGAAATGTGATGTTTTACACTGCATTTGTAAATTCTCAGGGGTTAGCTGACATTTGGTGGGTCAAGAGTAGCCACAATCATTGTAGTTTTGTGTCCACAACGGTTCCAATTTGGGCATACATTTTAGGCGGACTCATGGGGTTCAAGAGGTTAAAAGTAAAACATGGATAATCGGCCTAGCTGTTTCCTTGTTTTTGTCACTTTAGATTTGGAGAGAGAGAGAGAGAGAGAGAGAGAGAGAGAGAGAGAGAGAGAGAGAGAGAGAGAGCCTATAACCTATAATGTTATGATTATAGGTTACAGTTCTCTGACCCTCATCCACCAAGAGCAACTAAAAAGTGCACGATCAGTAATGTATCAACCACGGCAGGAATTTCATGGAGGCCATGAAGGCCATGGCCGCCGTTGCCCCTTAGTTTGGCCTTGTGCCCCCCAAACCAATGACCTGAGGCCACAGTGGCCTTAATGCCCTAAAGCTGACTGTATCATTTAATCCTCTGTCTCTTTCTTGTCATGTAGACACCAGTGTCTTTTGTTGAGATTCTGAAGTCTTAACACCCCCGAGTCCCCATCTTAAACCAATCCAGTATCTTTGATGGTGAGCATGGATCAGATTGAAAATACCATCATTTATCTATTTCACCGCAGATTATCATCCCTAAACCTTAAATTCAACAAATTCTTTCAATGGACTAAAATCTTGTTCTATTTGATAGCCTTCCTGCCCTGGTATTTGGCCTTTGTGCCAGAGGCACAAAGGAGGCCAAGTGGCCTTGCCTCTAAAATGTCCAAATTCCAGGCCTGGTATCAACGTCTGCGATGCGATGCGAGAGTGTGGTCTAGACTCTAGCCAACACCAGCTTGGGACTCCTGGAACCCTCCACACTCTCCTACCTAACACCAGGGTCTTGAGCTCTACACTACAGTGTTGTTAGCTGAGCTACTGCGCCGCAGTGCATGTACACTACAAGGTGGTGCGCTTCTTGCCTTTCCTGGCTTAGCAACGTCTAATCAGAAACTATTTGGTGCTTCTGTGGGCTACAAATTCCAGGTAAACATCAAACATGGTACCAAACATACCAAACTGTTTTTTAAAACACTGCTGCCCCACAGTGTGCATTTAATGTTAAGGTTAAAAAAAAAAGAAACGAAAACAAAACAAAAATGACTTGTAATGTCTCACTGATTATCGAAATAAAACTATTCATTCATTCATTCATTCATTCATTCATTCATTCAATGTACTAAAGTAGTGGACAGGGCTGGTTTCCCATGTCATCACAAAGTCATGCTACCAGCAAGGACCTGTCGAGTAAAAGAAGCCATGCAACACTATATGTTGTCAAAAAGTGATTCAGGATGCTCTGTCTAGATAGAATGATCTTTCTTACTTGAATTGGAAGCCTGATTGTTTGTGAATTTTACATATTATGATTTATTATGATTGTGTCTGCACACTCATGGCAAGGATGAGTTAAATTATGTTTTCTCATGCCAATAAAGCTCTTTGAATATTAGTATTATTATTATTTACTTTACTATTTCCAATTTTCAATATGTTTACTTCAACTCCATTGCATCTTAGAGGCTAATATTGTACTTTTACTCCACTACAATTATTTTAAAACTTGAGTTAGGCTACTTTACTGTAGACGTTGATAATTATTACAAAACATACATTAACCACTTCAACCCTATATTCCAGCCATTTAAAAATAGCCAATCTACAAGTTCGCAATGCGTTGCAATGTCTCCTACGGATGCATTTTCTCTATGTTCAGCAGTATACATGCATATTGAAATGTATGGTTATGCTTATAACATGAATTCACAGTCACACATAAGTAAAATGTACCAATAAAGTGTCACAAACAGAGAAGCATGCTTTGGTAATTTATTTGAACATTCACCTGAGCCCTGCCACGAGGGCTCAGCACTTTTTTTTTATTAAATCATCAGAGTTAGTAAAAAAGAGACAGTATATATTAGTAGTTATAGGTTTCTACATTATTACAGATCATTGCTCAAATATAATGTATGCGTTATGTCAAATGTCACTCAGGTTCATTGCCCAGTCAAATAGGGTTCACATCTTGAGGAAGACCCTCTATATCAGGGGCCTTCTTGTTTTTTTTTTGGGTTTCTTTTTCCTTCTTCTTGCATCATCTCCTATAGAGCCTATAGAGATGAAGCAGGGACTCCCACTACACATTGTATAAAATTATGTTTCAGATGATTCCCCCCCCACCATGCTTTTCAAAAATATATATTTTGTATAAATATTGGTCCATAATACGGTTTTATAAGGTTTTAGTCTAAACAACCACTCGGATATTTAAATTTCATGATCTGTCTGTCTCTAATTCCAAGCCATTTCAGATGCAATACCAAAATGCTCTTTGTTGGCGACGGGGCACTGTCTTTGGGCTAAAATGTTAACGATACAGAGAAGATTAGCACGGTACCACGATGAGAACCATGTAGAGTCAATCCATTCAAGCCAATTTTAGTACCACTTTATCTCATGGTTCCACCCACATCATAAAAACAGTTTGGGAACGACTGGTCTATAGTATACAGAAGAACACACAGTCTAACCAAAAAAAAAAGAAAAAAAAAGAAACTTTTGCATCTGCAATCTTCCCATCACCTTGATTAATGGGTTATAAGTGGTTATAAATTGGTTCAATATATCTGTTTCGACATAATATATTGAACATTAACCAAACATATTATGTTGGGTTAATTGCCCAGCGGCCCTATAGTGCGGAGGCAACACTAGGGGTCCACCAGAAGGGGGCGGTGTAGCTGAAGTCGTTATGCTTGTCAGACACCACACACATTGCTGCCTTAACCTTCAGTAGAGGGCAGCAGCTCATATTTCACCCTTGTCGTCTTCTGGACCTTGTAGATGGCCACTGCACAGATCATGGCGACCACTGTGAGAAGACATCCCGCGATGAAGACCAGGTTCAGGTTCAGGTTCAGGCTGGTAGCTGAGGGAAACCCACAACAACAACAACAACAACAACACTGTGAGATCATGCGTAATAGAACAACAGTGGGTCAGGACCCATGTGGGTCGCAGACCAATATGTATTGGTTGTGAGTAAATACCCCTTTCGTTCCTACATTTTGTTTATTTCAAAAGATTTTCAAAAAAGTCCCCCCCAAAAATCAAAATTCGTCATATTATGTTTTGTATTTTTATTTTATAAATAATCCCATTTAAAAAACTTTTAAGAAGTAGTGAAAATAGCCGATCTACAAGCTCACAACATGTTACATGGCGACGTGTTGTGAGCTTGTAGATCTTCACTAGTTTGAGTCCCGGGGAGACATCGTTTTGACTTTTTTTCACAGACTTGAGAAAGGTTTCAGAGTCACCTGTGATCTCAGACGACCTTCTCAAGCGCAGGGGACCCTGGGAAATGTAGTGCCTTGCAGTTTGAATGACAGCCTCTCTCTTCCGTCGATGGTTGGCTCCAGACTGAGTGGAGTTGATGCATCCCTTGGAACATCTGGCGTTGGGGTTCCCGGCTTCACACAGCATAACAGAACAGCTGATGTACACCTGAGACAAACACAGTTTAAAACCTTGTTTCTTTGTGGAAATAATTGTACCATCACTGGAGCTAAACAGTTCCCTGTCCACTGTTCCAGCCGCATACCACATAGGCTCTGTGTAGACTGCAGCGGGTCGCTGGTTCGATTCCCGAGCCCGACCAGATGTCGCTGCGCGTCACTCCCCATCTCTCCCCATTTCCTGTCAGTCTACTAAAGGCAAAAGCCCCAAAACATAAAAAAAATAAAAATACAAAAAACCCTGTTTACCTGATCATGTGATCCTATGAATTTGAAGGCCTCCATTGAAAACTGGAAATGTCTCTCATGGCGTGGTGAAAGAACTTCAACAGTGTGGTCCACGGTACACCTGGTTGGAAACAAGAACAAAACACCTATTGATGCTAAGAGAGTGTGGTGTATATTCTCACAAAAAACAAATAGTATAATTGTATAATTACATAAACATAACATTTTTTGTGCAGTTTAGAACACACAAAAGCAGGCATTTATGTGAGAGAAATTATTTAAAGCAGTAATGAATTCATTGTGTGACAATGTTGCTGTATTCTGTTACGTGGTATTCCCCCTGGCTTGTAACTTACTCAACTGGAAGCTCAAATATCATTAATACTATAATAACAATAACCTAAATCAGAGGTTCCTAGGCTGTTCAATGCCAAGGACCCAGAAATAACCAGGCTGTGATCTCCACTCCCCCCTATTGGGAAACGGCCTAAATATGTCTTAAAAAAAGACTAAAGCGTGTGCATGCGTGTGTGCTGTGTTGTAAACTGCACTCACCCATGTTCTATGATGGAGTAGGCTGGTTGGTAGCTGGGGTTGTCGTACGGCGCAGCTCTGCAGGACACCACAAACAGTTCGGTGTTGTTGAGTGAAGACGAGGCCTCTATCTCCATGTAGATCTTGTCCCCTACGTCGTACTCCAGTGGATAGGAGCGGGGGTCCATCATGGAGGTGAAACTCCGGCTGTGAAAGAACTCAAACTGGTAGGTGAACGTACCGAAGCCCTTCTCCTGGACCGTGACGTTGTTTCTGTGGACGCTGTAACTCAGGGTCACGTTGCCAGTCTTGGGGTACTGGCAGTAAACCTCCACCTCCAACAGGTGCGTGCGGGTGATGACGTCACTGGTGTTGTCAACGGTGGTGATGGCATTTTTGAAGATGAGGTTCTCGTCATCCTCCTGTACGCAGGAGATTTTAGTTTAGTCTAACCCAGTGGTTATGAAGATAGGAGTTTAGTCTGACCCAGTCGTTCTGAAGGTAAGAGTTTAGTCTAACCCAGTGAAGATAAGAGTTTAGTCTGATCCAGTAGTTATGAACTAACAACTTGGATTAAAGTGATACCAACGTTGAACACTGGAGTCTGTTTGCATCCTGATTGCATAAGCATTGTTGCATTGTTATTTGTAGTTGTCCATTTCTCTCTCTCTCTCTCTCTCTCTCTCTCTCTCTCTCTCTCTCTCTCTCTCTCTGTCTGTGTTTGTCTGTGTGTCTGTGTGTCTGTGTGTGTGTGTGTGTGTGTGTGTGTGTGTGTGTGTGTGTGTGTGTGTGTGTGTGTGTGTGTGCGTGCGTGTGTGCGTGCGTGCGTGTGTGCGTGTGTGTGTGTGTGTGCGTGCGCGTGCGTGTCTGACAGGTTGGCATGCTGGCATGCAGGAAGACAGACAGACAGACAGACAGACAGACAGACAGACAGACAGATAGACAGACAGACAGACAGACAGATCACATTCCTTAAAGAGGCAGTGCAACAGAACAATACATATAACACAACTCTCTAGTACCACAGCCCCATTACATAACTATGTGTAAAACTAACCTTTAGTAAATGCACAAAGGTGTAAAGTAGAACAGATGTGACCAACTAGCATCCAGGTATGACTTTGTTACCTCAATCTCAGTACCACAGCCACTGAGGGGGATCACTGCTATGATGTGAGTGCTGTTTTGTTGGCTTTCCAGGCTGCAGGCTACGTTGCTTGGATCATTGAGTCGCAGATGTCCTTCAAGTCCCCGGAATGAGGATTTGTTCACCTCTACTGTCATGGCGGTCTCATCGCAAATCACATTGGCTTTCACTGAAATGAAAGGTTTCCAGAAGATCATGATGATAATAGTATAACCCACATAGGTTGTTCATTTGCTTTAGTATCATAATTTTGTTAGACTTACGAGACAGTGGTTCTGTGGTAGTGGGGGCCATGGTTGTAGTCGCTGCAGGTGGAGATAACAACAATGACACATGACACATGTAACTCATCAAACCACTTCCTCAGATTTCTGAATTTGAAATATGATGCAGTAGTAAACAGGTGTTACGTTTCACCCACCATTTGAGACAGAGACGATGACACAGCGAAGCTCCGACTGATATTTGTCCGCACTGTGAAAACAAACTCATTTTAGTTATTAAAAAGAAGTGAAGCAATAACTTGCAAACTTCTAATAAAGTCTTCAATCAATACATTTTCTCAGTGGTGATTTTTCTTCTTTATCCAGCCAATGATATGGTAGGATCTCTGCTATACAGATTTTGTAGATCCCAATAGCACTAACACAAACAGGGAGAACTACTTACTACAAATAACACATTGCTTTTATCACCATGCTCTGTAATATTGTAACTGATCTAATGACACAGAAAATAATACTCTATAAGTCTAAGACAAAAGGAAAAGTAAAATGGACAGACAGACAGACAGACAGACAGACAGACAGACAGACAGACAGAAAGGAAGATCAATTAAATACAGCTGACCTGTTGGTCTGAGCAACAAAGCAGACAGGGTGATGTTCTCCAACCTCTGACTGTGATGCTGTCCATCTCAGGATGAACTGTCCCTGTGCTGGTACAGTCAGGATCATGTTGTGGGGTCCACTGAACAACAGCTGTGAGACCCTACAACACCACCAGAGAAGAGAACATGGTTCAAACGTTTTAATTTACTTTTTCAGACCTTTAGAAGGGACACCACAGGACAACAAAACGCCAACTAAATGACTTCATTCTGTAAGGCAGATGTGCAGAACCCCTTTACACATGGACAAGGACAAAACACACATCTGATACATTAACACCACAGGGCAAAAAAAATCACTTTAAAGGAATGTTATGTTACGGAAAACACTATGCTGTGTAGTTCTAGGCTGAATGCTACTTTTTACTGTACTGGAGTGGAGGGCCTCAGTCTTGTTGTCTTTTACTCACGTGGCTTGTGTTGCCTGTGTGTTGATGGTGATTTCCAGTCTGTGTCCAACATGGGTGTAGAGCTGTGCTCTGTTAGCCGGGGTGGGAGGCAGGAACCTGGGTAGATACCGTCCCTCTGTACAGCTGGGTACTGATCCATACACTGAACACAAAGGGGAAATATAAACAATTTAACAGCTTTACGTTTTAATGTTAGATTATTGATTTACTTTGATTATCCATTCACTTTATTAGCACATTAACTGGTTGAGTTGCCAGGAACCCCTAAGAAAATAGACCACTAGGGGTCAGTTTTTAGATGAACTAAGGGTTTAACTGTGTACCGTCGACAGCAAACTGTAGAGGTATATAGGAGAGCCTCTGGCTGGTAGTGTAAGTGGACTGAGATCCTCCAGTGTTTGTGACGGTGATGGACTGGTTGGGAAAGTCCCGCATCCACAACTGGACAACGTAGGTACCCGCATTACTGCTGCTGGTGGCAGCAAATGACAAAATGCAATTCTGAAAGAAGGGAGAAAGAACACAGGACAGGAAGAGTACAAAAACAAACCAGGAGAAACAATGGGTCACATTTTTAAGAGGTGTAGAGAAAAACAGTACAGACTAATTATGACAGTAATCATGATTATAGTAGAAAATACATGTTTGCGTCAGTATGATGTGATCTATGTTCTTATTTATCAACTCACGGTTGATGATATGCTGAGAACAGAAGGAAGAGAAACCATAGGATGACATTGAACCCGGTCTCCATCTGGGTCAAATGCTAACAGGTTGAAGCTTCTCCCACAGTTAGAAGGAACTCTGATAGACAGAAACAGAACGAAAATAAGAGACAGAGTGAGATTATATAATTCGTTTATTTTTCACTTGTTTTTCGTAGAAGTATCTAGTACAATGTATTATAAATACATAACTATACCGTATGTATAAACAAAATATTTAAATTGGCATGTGTGCAATGCGTGTGTGCAATGCGTGTGTGTTGCGTGTGCGTGCACACACCCCTACTCTGCATGCCTGAGTCAAGCCTACAGTAGTCTGACCAAGAACAGACAGATTTGCTGACTTATAGAATTATGATGTTGATGATGATGTTAGTAATGAGTATAAGAACAAAAGAGAAGTGTGTTATGTTACCGTAGTGAAGGTATGATGGTGGTCTGAGGAGACCTGTTGGCTTTCCCAGTGTCTGATCTGGTCCTGAGGTTCACCCACGCATAAGCTGCCCAGTTCCCAATGCTATTTCTGTTACTCTCCCAGGCACTACCTCGTAACCTGTGTGAGATGAGATTATTATTATTAATAATAAAGTGGTTTGGTATTTCTGTCATAATTGTTCGCACATTATGTCAGATGAAGCAATTGAGAAACAAAAATAAATAAATAAATTGTAAAGGAAAAACACATAGGGTGCAACAGTTAATCAAACTATATTGATTATGAATATAAATATATAAATATATAAATATATAAATATATATATATATATATATATATATATATATATATATATATATATATATATATATATGTATACATACAGTATATAATGTTATTTAATTAAAGTAATCAATTTACTATCCCTATTTTGGATGTGATTATAAAAAGAATATATAGGGAAAAAAAGGGGGGGGGAAACATGAAAATACTATTTAAAGTCTCATTGTTTTTGTTTGTTGTGTAATAGTGAATCTCTCTTCACTCACCTCAATTCGAAGTGAGTGTTGATGGGAACCCGTCGAGTCATGATTCCTTCTCGTTGACACCAGTCTGCGGTTGCCTGCACCGTGTAGGGTCCCCGCAGGGTAACACTGCCACAGTCCCCATGATCACACTCCCATATGTCTGAACTTGAGCATGATGCGAAGGCTGTCTTATAGCGCAAAACCACCTGGAATTAGAAGATAAGGATGTAAAGGTTATACATTACATGACTTTCATCATGTCTCTGTTTGGTAAAGTTACTAAAACTAAAACCTAACATTGGCAAAGAAATTATGTTTGAAATAATTAGTCTTAAAGTAAGGACGTGTTCTCAATGATTTTAGTTCGTTTTATCAATATAGTTACATTCTTTGTACTTTGTAAGTCACATTGTTACCTTTTTTTTTTCGTTTTCATTATTTAGTTAGAATTAACTATAATAATCTTGACCTGTACCTACCGTCATAGTTCCATCTGCGTGCGTGTCCTTTGGGTCATAGGTGATGACAGTTCCTTGAAACTGCGAGGCTCCTGCATGCCGGGCTCCGCAGAGCAACAGCAACACCACTGCTACTGAAGAGACACTCATGGTTTACTGAGAGAGAATACGATCCACTATGGTGTTTTATACACTCACACACACGCACAGCAAACATCTTGAATATTTGAATTTGGCAGTGGAACAAGACATTTACCTGGAACAACCGGTGCTCAAGGGAGATAAGATCAAATGTTTACCTGATATGAGGAAGACAAAGATCTCTTTCTCGATGTGTAATCAATATGTCTGTCTGTCTGTCTGTCAAACTGTGCCTGCCTGTGTATAGATCAAAGATTACACGTAAGCATGGCATTTTATATAACCTCATCCCTTTCAGGCATGGTACTTTGTTTCACTTATTCAGCTGTTGTTTGCTATGTGTGTTCTGTGATTGAATGTACGTACAACTTTTTGGGAAAAGCTTAGAAGAACACCAACTAAAGGTAATAAAAATGAAAGAAAGAAAGAAAGAAAGAAAGAAAGAAAGAAAGAAAGAAAGAAAGAAAGAAAGATCTAGTCTGAAATTCTCCTTTAATGACCCAAAAAGTATAGCATGAAAACACAGGTCCTCTCAAATAGTGTGTGACTGGATCCATGATTATTTAATATTGTTACATAATTATTATGTTTGATATTATGTTTAATTCATGTCTGTGTGTTTACATATCTATAGATTAAAAGCTAAATACTTGGTGAACTTGACCTTTGGTTATGTACCCAACCAGCTTGCACTTAGGGTACTTAAATGTAATGTTGTGCTTCTTCCTGGAGCTGGCTACGGCAGGCCTGACAAACTATCCTTCCTCATCTCTATCAGTGGCTCTAGTTTCAGGAATAATGATCAAAAGTTATTAGTTGCCAGATATTTTGGTATGTGGAAACATCCCCCCAGGGCATCGTTGGGGGGGAGACGCATCAGAAATGTTAAATAACAACATAGGGCATACTGTTAGGCATTTATTAAAAAAGACTCGCAGAAGATTGTAATTCCTACTATCATTGCAAGCAGAACTATACTGTAATATAACCACTAAAACAAGCAGGCTACGAACCCAAACTGTCTGTCTGTTATCCACAGACGCATGTGCGCACGAACGCACGCACGCACGCACGCACGCACGCACGCACGCACGCACGCACGCACGCACTCACACAGCAACAGTGCTGTCCATGGTGCTGAACCCACAGGTTGCTTAAGCAACAGTATTGTAATCTTTCACAGAAAGGGACCCAATGTACATGTACAGGTATTTACCTCTGTGAATTCCAAGAAATGTTCTCTTATCTCCACACTTCCTTTCTCTGTTGTAACAAAAAACAATATTAGCAAAAAAACTTGGGAAATTGGGAATACATAGCCTTCACATGACACGTTGACCAGACTATAAGTGGGCCAATTTCCAATGATTGGTCAGGTTTCACTTAATATAAAACGGCGAAGCAGGCGCAAACCTCTAGTAATAATAATGACCAGTAAGACTCCCTAATCGGGAGATAAGCGACCATCAGGTCGCATACACAAACTTTAGAAGGCAATTGTAGCCAATCAGGAGGGAATATGGGAAATGGGACAGATCCATGTTGATGACATGACTTTAGAGATACTGTGTACCGCTTTGCGTGATTTTAGGGCAAAATCTGTAGGAGCAGTGTTCAAAAATGTGTTTTTAAAAAAATCTGCCTGATGGTGGCGCTAGAAGAGGGTCATGTGAGAAATCAGGGGCGGAGGTTGTGATTTGCCAATCATTGCGTGATTGCAACCGTCAGGTCGCAGTTACTATGAAAAGCTCCACCAGCTGTCAGTCTGTCACGTCACGTCACGTCACATCACGTCACACTTTTGCCCTATTCATATCTCTGCCACTGTTGGCCCTATCCATGCAAAACTTTAAACCCACACTCCTTGGATGGCAAATCACAACCTCCACCCCTCATTTCTCACACAGCCCTCTTTAAGCGCCACCATGAGGCCGATCCTAGCAAAACACATTTTTGGACACTGCTCCTACAGATTTTGGCCCAAAATCTCACAAAGCGGTACACAGTACAGTCATGTCATATAACATGGATCTGTCCCATTTCCCATATTCCCTCCTGATTGGCTATGAGAAATGAGGTGGGTGGAGGTTGTGGTTTGGCAGCCAAGGAGTGAGAGAGCAAAATGTGGCATGGATCGGGGCAACGGTGGCGGATATATGAGTAGGGCAAAAGTGTGACGTGACGTGACAGAGTGACAGACAGACAGCCGGTGGAGGTTTTGATAGTAACTGCGACCT